>NC_142939.1:6057317-6077317 GCF_046866305.1 Octopus bimaculoides | reverse complement strand
TGTTTGTTAATCAAAAAGAGACAAACGAAAAAAAATGAAAAATTAAGACCTCTGATCTCTAAATATGCGACTCTAAATATACAACAAAAGATAATTAATACATAATTAGGGACGAATCCTTTCACAGATGGAAGTGATTAATTTTGCGGCTTCTACAAAAAGACAACAAGTGTATACAGTAAAGTGCAAGGCAGCTCACCACGTTGGAGATTCGTGAAAGAAGTATACGTGCCTGAACCATTATATTTTTGGCACAAAGTATTTGTTAAAATTTAGGAAACAAGCAATTGTCTCTCATACCGGCACAATGCCAGGAACTTGTGAAGCGATGATACGTTGATTAATTCAACCTCAGAAATTGGAAGGCTTTTAGTTTATCAAGCCTGGAGTTATTAATGATAAAGATACTATTTATGGTATTTATTATCAGAACGCGTTGACATTGAAACAATTTCGAAAGCCCTGTATTGCAAAATGCTAAACTTAGTCTGTCATTCGTCCGCTTTGTAAAAAGTAACTGTATGTAAAATGAAAGGACAAAAGAAAGCGGCAGGTGGTAGAATCGTTAGGTCGCCAGGCAAAAAGCTGAGCGGCATTCAGTCCAACTGCGTGACATCTTGGGCAAGTGTCCTCTACTATAACTTCGGGCCGACCAAAGCCTTGTGAGTGGATTTGGTAGACGGAAACTGAAAAGAAGCCGGTAGTATGTATATATATATATATACACAGACACACAGACACACAGACACACACACACACACACACACACACACACACATATATATATATATATATATATATATATATATATATATATATATATATATATATATATATTTATATATATATATATATATATATGTATGTATATATATATATATATATATATATATATATATATATATATATATATATATTTATATATATATATATATATAAATGTATATATTTGTGTTTGTGTCTGTGTTTGTCCTCCCCCACCACCCGACAGCCAATGTTGGTGTGTTTACGTCCCCGTAACCAGCGGTTTGGCAAGAGAGCTCGATAGAATAAGTATCAGGCTTACTAAGAATAAGTCCAGGGGTTGATTTCTTCGACTAAACAGGCGGTGCTGCAGCATGGCCACGGTCTAATGACTGAAACAATTAAAAGAATAGGGTCGGTAGCTCAGATTCTGTATGCAATATAGACTGCATTTTCAGGTCAGACGAAATGCAAACCCTCGCCGAAAATGGAACTTATGGTTCCCTAGTTGTTATTGCTATTTTCCTTCGAATGTTACATAATCTATTTAAATTTATATTGAATTATATAACATCATCAATAGTGTGTGAGTATGTGTATGTGTATAAACTGTAGACGCAGAAAGTCCGTGTGTTCTCGTACTTTAATTTCCTCGTGACCTGTGTGACTAAGGGATTGAAACACAGCAGCTGCTCTCATCTAATAACATCATCTCTTGTCTGCTTAGCTTTGGCGCTGTACAAGGTGCTCCTAGACAAATTTGCAATTCGTTTATCTCTGTAATATTATTACCATTGTCAGTGTCATCGCTATCTTCATCGTCTACGAAATGAAATATTTCATAATAGTATTCTTTAGAACTCACTGTAAAGTTGAACTGAAATTACTAATTTCTTTGATGAAGTACCATCTTCTGTAGCAATAATTATTAATGATCAACTAACAGTATATTAAGTATTTAAATTTTTTTTTCTCATTTTTTGATGTTTCTTTTTATCTTATGTTCCTGTTCATGATGTATGACCAAAATGATATTTTGAGACAATGGCAATGATTATAGCTTAAAGCTACTTCCCGCTTGAACATTTTCACTAAGAAAGGAGATAGTAAGACATTTCAGAAAGCTACAAAAAATATAATGATATAATTTCGTTATGGTGTACTATATCGCTTAAAAGTCTTGCTGAGCTACGTTTGCACCATCTCAATACCAGTTCCTTATCTATTTCACTTTACAAACCTGGTTCCAAAATCACCGCTGTCAAACATATAAATATCAGCTTCATCACACCCATGCTTTTTTTCACTTCTTTCTTTAAGCATTCGAAAGTGGGGTACATTTATCACGTTGAACATTTTCCACTTACTAAGACATGCGCAGAGGATGACTTAATGCACAGCTATCCAAGCTACAATTGTGTCCACTACGTATTAGTACGCCTGCTATATTCAAACAATTCTGTACATCTAACGCAGAAATATAACAATAATATTCTTTAATAAAAGATTCTACATCTAATGCCACTTAGGTCATAAAATGTAAATGTAACATTATGCTTTAGTCAAATGCAGAATAATCTAATTTATATTAAATTAGTCTACAATGTTTAAAGTCAGAAAACAATTATCACTATAAGGACTTAGTTACGTCAGTTTTTGTTATCCGAGACAAGTCCTGTGTAGACAAGTTTATGATCAAATATATTCTTCTCGTAACATCCGAGTTCAGTTCTACGCAGAATGTCTTGAATTATATTAACTCAGGTGTCCATCGATTGACTGTAAAAACCTCGTTACACCCATTACGTTTACTTTATTACTTATTTATAAAACAATTGAAGTCGTAATTACGTTGGAATACAACTTACCTGACTGGGTATATACACACATCCACACACGCACGCACGCACACACACACACACACACACACACACACACACACACACACGCACACACACAATTAGGCAGATTAATTGATGATTTATGTTTTTCGCATGAATATCGAATTAGTTTGGTACGCGAGTCCTAAGATGACCATCATTAAGTATTTTAGATATATTTCAGTAAACTTAATCTCCATTTGCTTAGTGGTTAGGGTGTTCGGATCACGATCGTATGTTTGCGTGTTCGATTCCTGGCGGCGCATTGGGTTCTTGAGCGAAACACTTTATATCCCGTTGCTCCAGTCCACTCAGCTGACAAAAATGAACAGTACATTTAATGCAAAAGAGCAGTCTTGTCACCTTGTGTGTTACACTGAATATCCCTGAGAACTTCGTTAAGGGTACACCTGTCTGTCAACCGCTCAGTCACTTAATTTCACGTGCAGGCTTTTCTGTTGATCGATTCAACTGGAACTCTTATCGTCGTCACCGACGGATTTTCTGGAACCAACAGCTCGTTGTTTTCGAGTCCCACGTGTACGAAAACCCAACATTTTGCCCTCCAGGGCGTATATATAAGGTATTGGTATCTAGAAGACCCAAAGTGTGGCAAGTAACGCTAAGTCACTGAAATATTTACCTGTATTTAACCATCTCACGTCGTCTCTGATGAAGGGATATCCATAATATCCCAGAAACAGCTGTAAGACTGTATCTGTTTCCTTATAAATATCCTGAAAACTGCTCACACACTTGGTTGTGTTATATCTTTTTGTCTAATACATACATTCATAATACATACATAAATACATACATACATACATAACTACATACGTACATATATTTACATACATATATACATACATATTTATACATACATACATACATACATACATATATATATATATATATATATATATATATATATATATATATATATATATATATATATATATATATATATATATATATACAGGCATGACCAAGGCACTGAATAAATGATGCTGAATACTGTATAAGTTTACAAATCCATCAAGAGTGCTAATATTCTTTTATTCGCCGTTGCTGCATTGGCAATTCTTCGATTTACTTCTTTTTCTAATTTATTCCATCTATCTATTGAAGCTGAATTAACATAACACATCTTCCATACATGCAACTATTTCGTTCCTAATTTTAAAATAATCTTTACATAGGACAATGTTATTGCATGCTCATATATATGTTGATACACAAACTGTCAGTAAAGACGACCACTTTCAATTACCCTTACCAATGTTTGATCTTGTCAATACCAACTCTTTTGTAATTTATTTCACTTCCCAAATGGACAAATGTAATTATCTGCTCTATGATGTTATTACTTCACTTGGTTTTCTTCTCAATCAGTTTACCAAATGTTATTTTCATGTTTGACTAGTTTCGCTCATTCCAACAGTCATTGCTTCTGGCTCTATTCGTTTCTTGGATCAGATTCAAAGATTCTGTGAAGACTACCGGGTCATCATCAAAATAATAAAATGTCATTCTTTATCTTCCGAAAACGACAACATCAACATCATCATCATCATCATCATCATCATCATCATCAACAACAACAACATGAAAAACAAAAATCAAACGAATATTTATCGAAAGTTGTTTATTGAATTAATAATGTAATGTACATATCTAAATACGAATTTTATTCATATTATTGTTTTTTATTCCATCTTTTCAAATGGAATATAAAAATCAATATCATGTAACAAACGATTCTAATTAGTTCTAAAATAGTGTATAATTAATTTATTTCAATTAATTTTAAACTTAAAGAATTATATTAGATTGTAAGTAAAATCTTATTTTAATCTTTCGTTTAGCTAAATTACGAAAAGAAATTAATGAATATGAAAAGACATAGGAACATTCTAAAACATATAGGAACTTTCTTTTCTCTGAAGACCAATTCTTCATTTAGATAAAAAGATGTCTTCCTACGTTCTCCACTATTACATTTGATTTTGAACAGTTTTCTTTGGCCATCAGTTTATCTTTTCTTTTGTGCAGAGAATATTTCTTCCAGAATACTATTCATCAATCTTCTTTCTAAATATATATTGTATCATATTTTCCCAGCAGTTATTTTGGAAGAAAGTTTTTTTTTTCTCTTCATTGAATTTACTAGTCGCTTTCACTCCAGCCTGAACAATGTTAACACCGCCACAAGCACTCACTTGATTACCACTACAGTAACATCACAAGCCATGCCAACTCTATAGCCTTCACTTACATTTCGCTCCATCGTCTAAAGTCCTCAACGTCATAGTCGCGTCTTATTTGTTGTCAACGATTTCACAGCCGCCACAATTATCATCACCGTTCTAATCATTTTCATATTAAATACAATCATCGCTATTGTCATCATCGATGACGTTAACTCTTTCACAACCTACCGCCTTCTTTCACAACAAGGGATCTCATAGTTGCCAATTTCTTCCATAAGATACAGTAGCAACCCTTTTCAAATGACATCTTGTATTAAATATAAACGGATACATTAGACAATGTAGTTTTCTGCAATACAAACTTATTGAACGCTCACCGACGTATAGATTTCCGTTATCGATCCTGTAGCAAATCATCGATAACAAAGACTTAAATGGCACAAATGACCTCAAGCTCATAATCCTTAAACATTCTGCGGGATTCAAAGTATCAATAAGAAGTATGGATGTATGATAGCTGTTGCGTTCTGATTCCATCCGAATTGTTCATTTCTGATGTCACCAGCCATAGCACATACAGGTTTAAATCAAGACCGAATGGAGAATGGAGCGCAGCTTGTTTAGTGAATTACACAATCAATTACATTTATCTCTCTTCAGAATTAAAATGTGTCTTAAAGAAATATATCTTTCATAACTAGTCTCAACCGTATGTGTAGCGGATCATACATGACATCTAGGTAAACTTACATTTGAATTGTGAGAATTCCAGTCGGGAAGTAATAGTTTTACAAAATCAAAACGAATGGAGACAGCAGAAAAATATTTAGGCGTCGATAAACTTGCAAGAATCCCTCAAATCCCTAATTGGAAAATGTAGACAGATAGATAAGATATGGTCATTAATGGATTGTCTCTGACTATAACCTTTCTCTATAACAACTGATCTTAGGCGGACGAAATTAAATATGAGCACTATATATATTCTTATGAATGTATCCTGTCAAATTAAATTGTCGAACACGTGAAACACTGTAAATATTGCTTGTCGGCAGAACAAATATTTGAAGATAATTCGTAAGGAATTCCATGGATACAGTATACGCCTAACTATATTTGATTATAAATGCAAATAGAAAACAAATAAAATGTAAAGTAAAAACGATGCATTATAAAGACTTGCTTACAAAATATTATTTCGTAATGTACGACCTTCTCGGATTCTGTAAATATCGAATAGAATTACCATATCATTAGAAATATCTGAGAACGAGTATATCACAAAATCCATGAAAAGATGAACAACAAGGTATATCACACGAATAGACAAGAAGCTCCTCTGCGTTAGATGTATTTTCTTTCGCTCCTTTTGTTACCTCCCTTCCTATAATGTCTATGTATCAGGTTCTACACTAAACTCTACCAAAACAAAAATACTGCGCTTCCTGCTTAGTTCTAAATATCAATTCGTATTATTCTACATCGCACAGTATGTCGTGTAAAATATTCCCATTTTTATGAAACACTGACATAGCTATGAAGATTATTACACTAATGTGACTGTCTATGCAATAAAATATTGCAGTTCCTGGTCCCTGTAAAATACTTATGTAGATTATTCTGCACTAGACTGTTTGAGGACAAAGAGACATCCCTGCAAATCTCTAAAAAACATCAGAATTACAATGTGTTATTTTGAACCAAAATGTAGTTGGGTGACAATACCATGATTTTTGCTTAACTGTAAAAAATCCATATGTATTAAGCATAAAAATGACGGTTCTTGTTAGCGCTAAACTAACAGTTATACATATTACATCAAATAGTCTCTGAAACAAATATAAATAAGGGAATGAATTTTGTTTTACATACTTCAATACAGTATATTATACTATACCAACTCGACAGGGGACATTACTCTTACTCATTTGTTTCCGCTCAAAACATCAATATATATTAAATAGGTACAAAATGCCTGGAAAAAAAAACAAGGTTTTTTTTCTATTTATTTATTTTATTTATTTATGTGTTTCAGCCAAGTGGCTGCGGTCATGCTGGTGCATGCTTAACTCTGAGACACATATGTATATTATGCTATAATAAAATGAATTGGACAAGTATACATTGAGATAGTCGTAAAAAAAGTTTCATTTTTGGGAAATTATAAGCTGTATATAGAAAGCAATAAAGAAGTGAACATCTTATTACAACTAGAACACTGTTCGTTAGATACATTAGTAGGAAAAAAATGGTGTAAAATATATGATGCAGTTGTCAGATGAAAGGCATATGAAAAAACGATGGATATTGTGATACAGAAATATGTCCAGGAGTTTCCAATATATATATAGGGAGAATAGGAGTCTGTAGTCGCAATTGCAGAATAGAAAGGATATTTCAGGCGACGACATTATAGACATATGAGTTATAAGATTGGTAATTAGGAACGAATCAAATGCTATGCATAAAGGTATAAACATTAATGCATTAGACATTACGAGTAGTAAAGTTAAGTTATAGCGTTTATGAAATTAACTGCAGAAAGACTGACATAATATGCTTAGTAGGATAAAATATATGAGGAAACTATAGTCAGCATCGGGAATATGCTACTGTGAGGCAGACATTGACAGGGAATATTTACCAATTTATATGAGAAATTATAGACATCCATTCATATATGAATATCTATATCTATATATCTATATCGCTCTATCTACACACACACAAACACACACAAACACACACACATATATACATATATATATATATATATATGTGTGTGTGTGTTTGTGTGTGTATGTATATACTTAGACAGATAGTATATATATATATACATGCATAGAAATACACATATCTGTGTATACACAAACACGCACACACATACATATATATGTATGTATATATACTTACACGGGCTGACACAGACATTGCACGTCTCATACATATATAAATTATAATATATAAAAATCTTTTCACATAAGTATTTCGTATGCAAATCTTATACTTCAAGGCATTTGTTATGGATATAGAATATTAAGCTAACCTCTCAACGATCATTCATATTCATATATATATATATATATACATATATATATATATATATATATATATATATATATATATATATATATATATATATATATATGCATATACATATATGTATATACGTATATATATATATATATATATATATATATATATATATATATATATACGTATATATATATATATATATATATATGTATATATATATATATATATATATATATATATATATATATATATATATATATATATATATATATATATATATATATATATATATATACATGTATCTGTGTTTTTTATGCATATAGAGGATTGAGTGCGTGATGTAGATATGGCCTTGTATGCACGAATGCATATGTGTGTGTAAAGGACCATGTTTGAGCGCGGCGCGTGATTAGTGCTTGTGTGTGTGTCTGTGTGTGTTGTTGTGTGTGAGTCAGGAATTCAATGCAGGCATTGTAGATTAAATCACATTTGACATTTTGCTTTGCTCCTTTTCCAGATGAATATTGGTATTTCTGATCCAAAATGTCATAAACCTTTTCCACTTTGTCATGTTTCCAGGCCTCAGCTCTTTATTCTGTCCTGAGGCTATGAGAGTTACGACAGTTTTTCCTGGAGATAATTCTTTACCAAGAAAAAACAAATAGAAAAATTAAAAAAAATTCACGGCAAAGCTTTACAAAAAAAAAAATACTAACGCATTCGATTTTTCCTATTTGCCATTTTAATAAGGAGATTTTCTTCATGTAATACATTGGCATATGCGATTGCACACACGCATGCATGTATGGAAGGTATATTTAAAAAAAAAATTCTCTCTTCTTTTGCGGTTGTATTGTGGCCATGCTGGGGCACCAATTTCGCATGCACAAAAAAGGCACTTGAATATATATATATATATGTATGTATATATATATATATATATATATATATATATATATATATATATATATACATATATAAACATATACATATATACATATATACATATGCATATATATTCACATACATATATACATATGTATAACAAATATATATGATTGTATATACACTTTTATATATATCTATATATATATATATGTATATATGTATATATATTTACATATATATACAAACATATATGTACACAGCCGTGTCACAAGTAAATAGACACCCTCATAATAATTGAAATTTATTTAAATCTAATAGTATACATTCAAATTATTTATTAATTGTTATAATGTGCATATTTAATATTTGCTAGACGTGTCCTTTGCATTGTTCATTGCAAAGACACTATTAGGTATGTTACTGGTTAGATGACGAATATTTTCTTGCGGAAGTTCTTGCTAAGTTTCATGCAGTAATCCCCAAAGATCTGAATTTAAAGACGCTTTCTTGTTTCTTTTATGAAGTGTCCTGCTTATTATGTCCCAGAGGTCTTCAATAGGGTTCATATCTGGTGACTGGCTTTGCCATGGGAGATTTTTAATGCCATTCTCATCCAACAAATCTTGGGGCGTGTTAGCTGTGTGACAAGGCACCCTATCTTCATTAATATTATCTTTTTTAATCATTTCACCACTGGAGAAGATTGGAGACAGTCTTTTCTGCAATATGGATGCATATTTACCTGAGTTATGTTTTCCTCACACTCCACCAGCTCTGATCAACCGCTTCTTCCCTAGGTTGGTACGGGAAAAGGTATGTTAGAATAGCCGAAGTAGGTTTAGCAAAAGGAAGTGTTAGGAAAAGTATTGTTAGGGAGTAGCAAAAGCATTAATTTACTGCCTTATTACCTAATCAGTTTAATCTAAACCTACAGTGTTTTATTTTCTGGAGTTAAAAGAAGTGGAAATAAGCAAAGGTATCTCTTTATTGCTAAGCATAACCTGTTGTTTTTCACTAACCATCTCTTTAGATGCAATTGAACTACAGAAACAAGACAGCTGACTTAGTGATGGAGAAATATGGCGGACAGAGCTATAACAACAATGTAACAATAACTGGCAAGAGCAGCGGGAAACGTAACAACAATAAATAATCGTAAATGCTAGTTGGGAAGCTGACTGTTCTGTATTGAGAGAAATAGAGGCATGAGATGTTCCGAACAGCAAAGTAATGTGTTCCTGTGAATTAACTGTGAGTCAACAAAAATGTAACCAAAACAACACTACAGCTCAGTAGTAGGTACAGGTCAGCTGTTAAGCATTTTCTAGTTTCAAATATTTTACTTACTTTATCATGGCTAGCATTATTGCGTTGACACTATACATTTATTTATTCTATTATCGTGCCTTTTAACAGTTGGTTGCAATGATCTTCACATGGACACCCCTGTATAAAATGCATTTGATGAATTTCTGGCATGTTCGAATAGAATTTTCCTCTTTTAGCAATTGCTTCCTTTACAGTAATTTTTTTATCTTCCAGGAAAGCCTCCAAATTGAGTAGAATTTATATAGAAATGTTGTTGTCTTCAAAACCTTTAATCAAATATGTTATAGCAGTAGAAAAAACGGAAGCGTTTATTATAAATGCATGTTTGTTCTTGCAAGCACGAAACAGTAGCAGTTGAGGTGCTACTTGCTTCATTACTGTTAAAGAATTCAACAACCTCCAGCTATGAACAGCTAATGTACTCTTCTTTAGAGAAGTATAGCACGACCCAGTATTAATGCATGCTTGAAATTACTTTAAAAAATGCATGAAAAGTGTCGTTAATAAATTTGAATCACAGCAATAAAGTTACAGAGAGGAAAACTTGAGAATCACCTAACATAGCCGGTACATCGGCAGCAATATTTAGTAAAACTCTGTTAGATTCAGGTGAAATTTACAATGAAATATTAGTCTCACATCTGAGACTGTGCTGTCGCTTTGAGTCTCTCCAGAGATTGGCATAAAGTCATCCATTGAAACTCACCAGGTCTTAGTGCACACACTTCATGGATTTCGCTGATTTCATACCATCATCATCACTCAAGCTTTCCCATGCTACTCATTTTTTCTCTTCACAAACGTTGTGTGTCCAAATCTGTAGGTCCTACACAATGATCACGCCTTCATTTGCATAACATGGACCACACTGGAATTCATTCTCTGCCTATATCCTGTCAACAAGTAATGAATTATGAAGCTTGAAGAGGGATACTAATGCTATTAATATCACCAGCTTAGGATTGCTTGCAGCAAGCTTAGGTATAATCTTACCCTGCGGATTCCGATTTTGAAAAGAATAAAATGAAGCCTCCTTACACGAACAACATGAACACTGATTTAACAACTCAAAATTAAACAACACTGACCTTAAGAGGAAATACACAGACAAATATCTAAGAGCAAGGAAATTCCCAAATAATCCGATAAAAACAGGAAATTGTGAAAACCTACCATATCATTTAGACTTACAAAGCTTGGACTCTGATAGAAAATGATCCAATCATTTAGTGTAAATAAGCACCCATATTTTCAAATATACTGGTACCAGATCAGATATTATGCAACGTGTCACAATTGCCAAAGCCTACACTAGTTAGAGGAATCTTAGCTCACTTTAGCAACGTACAAGATCTGTTAATGCATTATGGAGTGGATTTACTTACCAGTGTCGTACCTGCTTGGGCATGGAAAGAAATATCCTCTCGAAAGAAATGCGTCTAATTAAGGGATAAACCAATTAATTCCAAAGTATGTAAGCGGATAATGAATACCTCGCAAAGTTCACAAGAGTTAAATGGCAACGGCTTTCTGTACTATTCCAATGAGAAGCATTTCTTCAATGTTCCAGGACGCAATATAACGGGTGTAGCAAATATTTTCACTGAAAATAACTCCCGGTGAATCAGTGCACACACGACAGTAAAGAATGCAGATGGGCCAGCAAATCTATGAGCAATGTGGACACGTGCTTATGAGCTTATAATAGGTATCAAAGAGTATGTAATAACTGTAGCAAATCTTCCGTGAATGCACCATGCCTCTACAATAACAGACCCTTATAATTGTATTGTGAGAAAAACGTCTAGAGAAATGTCTTCATAAAAATATCAAATTACACAAAGGTATATTGAATGTGTGAGAATTATACGCGTATTTGTTATCAATAAATGAAAATCCTCGAGTTAAATGCAGCAAGAGGTACACGAGGCTAATTCGCTTATATAGCTCTACTAACAGGCACATGTTACACCATCTTCCTACAACTTTTCAGATCAGAGCTGATTTTAATCTACATTCGTTTTTATTCTTTCATAAAGTATATCTTAAAAAATTAGTCGTTTATATATATATATATATATATATATATATATATATATATATATATATATATATGCAAACAGTATTTAGCTCCTGATCTTATTCATAATCCTTTATTTCCAGCTTCTATCCCTCACACACACACACACACACAAACACATGTGCATGTGTTTTTGTTGTGTGTGCGTGTGTACGTGTGTATGTGTGTGCGTGTGTACGTGTGTATATGTGTGCGTGTGTGACTGTCTGCGTGTATGAAGATAATTTTTACCCATATGCACTCATACACACACACACACACACACACACACACACACACACACACATACATATTACCTTTGTACCTTGGGAAATGTTCCATGATTTTAACTTATGATCTGCTCTGAGCAACGCACAATTTGGCCATTTCTCCAAGAACTGTTATGTTGTATTGATAATGAGTGGAAGAAGAATAAGGCTGGGAGCAAATATAAGTTAAAAGAGCAATAGTAGGTTCTCAGAGATCTATAAATATAATTTTCATAATATTAGCATCAAGCAGGGTCACGACTTTTGAACCAAAGCATATTCACTTTGGCAGAATCTCATCGTGATATATATATTTTTTAAGTATTCTTCCAAGAATATAGAATCTTTGGTTATTTTGATAAATGACATTTTTTTCAATCTCCTTCGTTTATCTCATCAAATCCATATTTCCGTTTTAAATATATGCATTCATATGTATATATGAAAGCCGGCATTTTTTTTATATGTATGTAATTATATGTAATTTTATGTGTGCCTGTGTGTTTATGTTATTCTTATTGTCAACGCAACGTGCTTTATTGCACATCAAAATGTTATCAGATGGTTGTAGTGTCATATACCTTTTTTATGGGGAAAAATATGTTGCTATGCTCATGATCGACTGTTCTCCACTTCTGGGATAAGGGGCGTGTCGTTTAAACAATCCTACCATGAAATCTGTCCCTCTCTCTGCCGTTATTTTGTCTCCGATGTATATATGGGCGTGTGTTTATGTTTATACGTATAAACATTATGCCTTATACGAGACAGCATTTAAAAAGATACTTTCAATGCTGTGTAGGAGATGAATTTGTAGAAATTGTCGGTTGCGTTAAATGACTCATTGTATTTAGTTCTTGCTCTTAACATTCGCATTCTCGAATTAACTACGAGACAAGGGCTATGGAATTATTCAAAACACATTAGGAAAAGAGCCGTGGTTTTCAACCGATGCAAGACATAATAACAGCAACAAGAATAATAGTGATAATAATTATTTTTACTATAGGCACAGGGCCTGAAACTGCGTGTTAGGGGATACTCGATATCAGTATTCAACTGCTACTTTATTTTATGAACCCCGAAAGCATGAAAGGCAAATTCGATCCCGACGGCATTTGAACTCAGAATTTAAAGAGTAACGAAAGACCGCTATGCATTTTGTCCGGCGGGTTAACAACTATTCCAACTCACCGCCTTGATAATGCAGCTAATAAAAATAATTATCATTATAGTTATATTATAGTTATATTTCCGTCATCTTTGTATTTCATCCTTTTGGAGTCAACAAAATAAGTTAAGCACCCCTTAGCACTCCTATCAAAATAGCAAGCTTTGTGTCAATATTTGAAACTATTATAATAATATAATAATGGTTATAATAATTATTATAATCCCCATTTCTTACTATATTAGTAGAAGAAAGGCTCCTTTAATATCTTGCTGCTTTCTGTCACTGGACTGTCTTATGCAGAAGCCTTACATACAGTATTTATATATCGGGATGCCTTTATTTTACTGACATTGCAATGATAAACATCAAATGTGATTGGGATTTAATTGCAGAATAAGAATAACTTAGAAGTATTTTATTCGACGCTCTTACCACCGAGTTGTTTCGTTCCACATATATTATATCTATTATTGTTGCTGTTATGATATTCGTTCTTGCTGTTTAATTCTAATATTGGTCTCAAATTTTGACACAATACCAGCAATTTTGGTGCAGGAGACGTCAGTATATCGACACTAGTGCACAGCTGCTACGTATTTTATCAACCTCGACAAGATGGAATGCAAAGTCGGCCTCGGCAGAATTTGAACTCAGAGCCTAAGGGCAGACGAAATAGTACTATGCATTTTGTCCGGTGTGCTAACGATTCTGTAAGCACACTGCCTTAGTTTAATACTAATATTGTGTCTCAGCTATGTTCATCGCATATTTTCAAATACAGTACATGGAAGATTACATTCGTTCCTAGTATTTCTGTTACCAGATTGTGTGATTTGAGTCTTAGTTGGCTATCATTTCTAAGATAACGAGAAGCCATGCAGTGTTATAGTGTCGACACGAGCATTATGATTGCTGGTTTTGATTTTGTTTCATCTTAGGCGGTCCTTGACTGAGCAAAGACATTCAAGAGTGTAATGTAAAGACATTTAACTTATATATCTATATTGTAAATGAAGAGCAAGAGACCTTCTAATCGGCTTCTGACGATTATGATTCACTGTTGGTGGTGTTACATCGACCTTTTCAAATATGCAGTATTCCAAACATTTCGGTATTAAAGTTTATTTTTGGAATATTTCATGTGCTTAATATTGCTGTGTTTCTTGCCTGCCTCCAGATCTAACTGCAAAAGTAGAAAATATTAAATATTATCATCAAAAAGTTATTTTTTCTTGCCACCCATCTTATCTGCTTGTTGAAAAAACTATTTATTTCCAAATTGGAAAAGAGGAAATTACTTTTTTTCATGTTATATATTCACCATTGCAGATTAAAGCATAAAGATAAAAAAAAAAAATGCTTTTTCACTTTCTGAATAATAATATTAATAATAAAATAACGTTAATAATAATAATAAAATAACTTTAATAACAACAACAACAACAACAACAACAATAATAATAATAATAATAATAATGATAATAATAATAATAATAATAATAATAATAATAATAATAATAATAATAACAATCATAATCGTAATCATAATTATAATAAAAAAAACATGGTATTTTGAATATTTTACTACCAAATAGTTTTAGCGAATTTTTCCATACGGCCCCAGGATACATTGATAATCAATGCCAATCTGAATCATATTTATTTCTTATTCGTATGTTCTCTTTTTACTTCATCCATTACGCTAAATGATAGAGAAATAAATTCCTAAATTTAAGGCGAACTTGAAAAGCATTCTGCTCCCTGTCTTTTTTCTTTTTTCTTCGACGATGTCACTTGTTTTAATTTTCTCACATGCTGTTCTTTCTCTGTAATTTATCAACAGGAGAAGTCTATTAAATACCTTGCCTTTTTTGATCCTTCATTGAATGTTTCATTGTATTTGTTAAATCTATTTTTGGACATCTAAATAACATTTAAAATATTTCCTTTTTTAAATGATTTCTAAATCCCAAATATTTTTCATGCATCTACCAATATATTAAATCTTTGAAGCTCGCCAAAATAATGAAATAAACTAAAAAAAATAAAAGAAATTGCAGAACGTAACGTTTGAAACCATTTTAAATAAAATTTTAATTTTAAAATAATTCCTTAACACGTGCACCACATGTTGAATTTTTGTAAGTGTAAGACATTTCTCGTGCATTTAGACATGCATGAAAAACAACATGAAATATATATTGGTCATTGAACATCTACGTTTAAGATATTTCTCAGTATTCTGTACACAATTGATAATCTACAAATTTTTTGTGGAATTTAAAGCCAGAACCTAATGTTACAATGCTTCATATACGAATACATCCATATAAACAATGCGATGCGGTCAGCCATGTTATGGACTATTTACGGTTTGTTGAAGACTATTCACTAAATACTTACTCGGTTTCTCTCCCTAGTCATATATCTATAAATAGCAATCATACATCTTACAGGGTAGCCTAAACTGCTTATTTGTGACTTTGATTGTTTGATATACAATGAAATATATACGCTGTGTGTGACAATGAAGAGGTTTCAATTCGTTTTTTCTAAACATCAAAAACATAGACGTTATGCGTTTATATTCTTAGTTTACCTAAAGTAAGCTCTGTAGTATTTGAATTTCCTTAGGGGTCACATTTAAGCACAGTCATGTGCTTAACAACTACACACACCTAGACACATCCACGCGCACAATTATATGTACATAACGGACATACTGTCTGAAGTTCCGACACGTCAGCACCACGTCCTCCCTGCCGAACGTAACAAACGCATCTAAACAAAATCTTCACTTATAAAACTTTGGCTAAAACAGACCACCACTTCTGTCATTGGTTTCCACATTTCTTTCATTTCTGCTTAGTATATGTTTAGAGAGGGAGAGAGGTGGAGAAAAAGAGGGGTTGCATACTTGCCTGTGTAATAACAGGAACTAATGCCGGAAAATGAAACTAGTTTTCCTACTGCTGCTGCGGATCCTGATAATAATGGTTATTATGATAGGGATTAAGGGTATGCCTTTTTGTACAACTGCCACTAATGCTGGTTATTATAATGATGTGAATGACGACACTGCTAATAATGCTACAACTGTTTCTCGAGCCAATAATGCTATCACCAATACTGTTCTTGCTGATGGCGTAAATGTGTTGACCACAACGATAACCATAATAATCTGACGTGTAACTGTAGTGTTTACTATAAATATCATTGCAATTGTCATCTAATCTCTCTTTAATGACTGATATGTCATCAAGGATTTACATAATTTTCTGTTGGTTTGAGAGAGAGAGAAAGAGAATGAAAGAGAGAGAGAGAGAGAGAGAGAGAGGGAAGAGAAATGGGGAGAGAGAGGAAACGAGAGCGAGAGAGAGAGAGTGTGAGAGAGAGTGAGAGAGAGAGTGAGAGCTGCATGACAACGATCTTAAAGTTCAATTCTCTGAAATTAGGAAATTAAACATCATTAAATACTGAACGAACAACGTTTAGACATCTGGAAATTCTGACTTTTAATTATTCAATCAGCTAGAAATAGCAGCAGCGTCTCACCAATATGCTACACGAAGAGGAAAAATCGATTATACATACATACGTGTATACATACGTACGTACATACATACATTACATGCATATATATATTATATGTATATGATATATGATATATATATATATATATATATATATATATATATATATATATATATATACCATGTCAGATACACAATAATGTTTCGTTTGAAATTCCTTAGATAGAGAACGGCCTTACGAATTTCTAAAAGAAAATTCTTCAAATGCCTATTTAGGATGTAAATCTTTGTAATTTTTATTAGTAAATCAAACACGAGTAATTCCCCTTTCCTGTTTTATTATACAATAACTCTGCAACAATATTTCTATGATACTCAATTTTATATATACTTTGACTAACATATAGCAGCAACTGCGACCACATATTGGATTGTAATGATGGAATAAGCAGTTGTACTTCAAGTGGAAACAGCTGTCAGACATAAGAGACTACCATACATCTGTGATAGTTCAAACACGTAGATATCAACTTGTAGCTATGTTCAGATAACATTATAACCTTCTCTACAATTATTTCGGTGATATTCAGTAAGTCACAACATCAGAGGTGTGTCATAAGACATTTTGACAATTAACATTTGACGATTAATTTACTGACATTACGAAAATGTACGTACTCGTTTGAAATGTCTTCAAAGGACAGCTATGGCACACACAATCCGTATAGACAACACATGACCTAAATGAAGTAATTTTATAATGAATCAACATGAAATAAGGAAGTGATGCTTCAGGAAAGAAGAATACTACAGAAAAAAAATCAATAGAAAAGGAGGATATTCCTGTGCAAATATAAGCATGGCTATGTTTCCTTTAAATTATGATATTCGTTATAGCATGTTTATTTATAATATTTGTTGTCGCCTATTCCACCCAATTAGAGAAGAAGAAATATTTAAAGATAAGTATTGAAGGTCGGAAATCTTGAACTATATGCTGCATGTGCATTATCATCAAAGAGATTAAGATTAGAAGGTGTAATATTAGTTTAGATTTGGATGGTGTGTTTACAATGATTATATCCACGTCTGAAGGATGACACAGAAAATGACTCTGATTCTGTTTGAAGTAGGACAAGTTAAAGTGCCAGGAGGAAGAGTCAAATTTTAATTGGTAGCAAAGTGTTAGAAACGTGAAGATAAGATTCCAGATAACAGGAGGAAACTTGTTGCTGAAATAATCATTTGAACATTAAAGGAATAATTACTTGCGTTGCTAAAAGAGTTTGTAGGAAATAGATAATTGCTGTTTAAGTGAAACTGTATTTCGTGACTCAGCAGTGAAACATTTATAGTATATGTGATCAGTTACGTTATTTTAGTCTTAAATTAATTATTTTTCAACTTGATTTTTATTTTTGCTTTAATTCTTTAAATATTTGAACATGGATTTTTTTTCTTTTCAAGTGATATTATAGCATAGTGAGAGAAGGAACAGAAGCGGCTATGGTTTCCTTGGAGGTCTCCTTGGATGATCCAAAGATGGGAAATAGCCATACTAACGAAAGTGAATGTTTACAATAGAGTAGATATCGCTAACGACACCCTAAGGGCAAATTGTGCTGTTAAACCACGCGATACCTACCCGTCACTACGGGGGAATTTTGCATGATTTCCATCAACCAAATTTCAGTATGATTGGATAGGCGCAAAGGTAATCACATATTTACCAATCTACAAGGGAGATAATGAATTCTAAATGTTTTTCGTTTGAACTGCATTTAAAAGAAAATCTTTACACATATTGATGAAAATACACTTACCGATTCAACATAACATCTAACCTTAGATACTCTGTCTTCTCTCATGGACTTTCTATCTAACCTAAGGGTTTCTAATAACGGTAACTAGATATTTATATGTCAGCGACATTCAAGCAATTCACCTGTTCTGATGAGATCCATCGTATTGTTTTTCTACAATAAGAACGAATCGTGTACTAAGCCTAATTACTTTGTCTAGCATTGTTTCTCACAAAATTTGTTTCGCCGGTTTATATATAACGAGTACAATGTGAGCAAGATTATTTTCTTTGGTTGTTGGTCTCTTATTTATGACTAAATAGTTTTACATGACTTGTTTTCCAGTGATGACTGTGAGGAGTCTGTGATATGCTAGGATATTGTTATGACCATTAAGTGTGGATTCCGTTAAGTGTGTGCTTTTCTAGTTGTGTGATCATTGTATTAGGTATACACTGCATGTGTCGTGTAGTGACACCTGTATCATTTGCATCTTTGAGATAAATTATTTTGGGGAGCAATGGAGGATGTTTTATGTAAATTTGTGGTGTTTATAATTGTTCATTGTCATGCGAATTTATTTAGTTAATGATTTCATTCTTATATTCCACATATTTCTTATTTCCAATTAATTTCAAACAATCCTGACCCATTTCCAGCCAGACACTTGATTTAAACGGATCTGGATATTTATAGATAACCGATATCTTAATTTAAGTCATTATTTAATATATAAGGACAGTTTGAGTTTAATCTTTGATAGTCTAGATAAGTATGTCCTAGGGGATAGAGTAGACCATTACCATTTACGGTATTTTGCGCATACTTTTAAACCCTTGTTACCCGTGTTTCTGTCGAAGTGTTGAATTACAGTCCAGTTGCAACGTACAAGGGATGGCTGCCAAATATAATGTGTCGGGTAGTATTGCACTGACTGCATTAAATTCAACTGATGTAGTGCGCTGCATAAAATTTCTCTGCAGTATCGATGTTTATGTTTTTGATGTTATTATTATCATCGTTTTCAAGAGTCTGGGCAATATCCACTCGCTCTTCTCGATCATCACTATGTTTAT
>NC_142939.1:6049817-6052317 GCF_046866305.1 Octopus bimaculoides | reverse complement strand
AAGAGAGTACCCCTGAAATAGAAATAGAAACTAAGACTATGGAGAGCATCCAGCAAATAGCTAACTCCATCCACCAGAGTATTAGAGTTACGATAGACTACCCTACTAAACACCCTAACCATAGATTACCTGTATTAGATACTGAACTCTGGCTAGAAACTAAGAACAATAAAACCAGAATCCTCCATTCACACTATACAAAACCTATGGCCTCCAAGTACCTGACCCACCGGAACTCGGCTATTGCGGACAATGCCAAATTCAACATATTGATGGCAGACCTCGTCAGAGTAATGCGAAATGTCTCCTGCATGTGCGACCCTACAGAATTAAAGAGACATATACAACATTTCGTCCACCGCATGCAGTTCTCGGGTTACAGCCATAAAGAAAGGATCAGGGTTTACAAAGGAGCTATGAAGAAGTTTGAAACAATCAAACGCAACGATAGGAATGGGATTTGCCCACTCTATAGGAGCAAATCATGGAACACCATAGAAAGAACTAAGAAGAAAATAGGGAAGGCAAGCTCATGGTACAATAGCCACAAGTACCAAAGCGTCATGTTCGTCGACACCACCCCTAGAGGCGAACTGGCGTACCGCTTTAGAAGGGCCCTAGACAAACTTAAGCTAAGAATTAAGGTTGTTGAAAGGCCAGGCAACCCTATCAAATCCCTTATCAGTAGAACATACCCTTTCAGTAGAACCCCCTGCACTGATAGGAACTGTATCGTATGTAGATTTAGCCCACAAACGAACTGCAAAACCAGAAATGTGGTCTATAGTATAAGATGTACAGAGGGACGATGCAGAAATAAGACAACGACATATGTAGGCGAAACAGCAAGGAGTATAGGGGAGCGGGCAAACGAACATTGGAGGGAACTTAAGGAAGGGAAGAACTCATCAGTTCTGTACCAGCACGCTGAGCAAGAACATAGAGGCTCAATCAACAACATAGAAATTAAAATCTTATCTACACATAGCAGTGATGCAGCACTTAGACAAATTACTGAAGCTACACACATAATAGAAGGGAAACCTAGCCTGAATAGGAAACTAGAATGGAACACTAACATACGCCACTAACAAACCACAGCATGTGACAACATGTTACCCATAAACCAATAATAGGAACAAAGTATAATACAATACATAGATAAACAAATGGAATTAAATACTACATACGTTAACAAAATTTAATTAAACACATTAAAAAAAAAAAAAAAAAACACACACACACACACATGAACATATAAATAAATAAAAACTAATACAAATGAACACGTATTAACAGAGAATATAGGTGATACAGACACTCCCCATACACACATGCACTTACAAAAGACACAGACACATTGAAGGACACGCATGCGTAGACACATACAATAGGAATACAAAATACAAAATGGCTGATAGTTAGCAAGGTGAGATACACATAAGAAAGAAGGAAACAAAGGACCACTGATGAGGTCACAGAAGTGTGACGAAAGAACTCTGGCCGAAATAAGATTAAGATTAAGATTAATGTAATATAAAGCTGAAAAAAAAAAAAAAAAAAAAAAAAAAAAATTAACACCAAATATACAGTGCGTGTGTTTTTATTGGCTAAACTGGCAATATGACCATCCCCAAGTACAACAACATATATATATATATATATATATATATATATATATTGGACCTTGGGAGGGGCATTTTGCTGGTAATAATAAACGCACGCTCTGTTTCGGTTCGTTATTGTTATTGTTAGTTAATGGGTTAGCTATTCCGTTAACCGATCTATCGATCTGCCGTTTTTTACTAGTTTTTCAAACTAATGCGTTAAACACCTTAGTTAAGCAGTTAATCGTTCAAATGTTCAGTATCGTTAGTGAAAAAAACTGATATATATTCATATGAGTTCCAGGACCAGGCCCTGTGTACAGCGAAATAAGGATTACCTTCTACTACCTTCATTTGCTTTCAGAGAGCTTTGATTATTATGTCTGGCAGATCACAGAACCACAGATTTCTATAGTAGCTTTGTTAATTTAAGCGGTGATTCATTTTGTTTTATGAGAATTCCCTTTCTCTCTCTCTCTCTCTCTACTTATATATGTTTTTATATATATGCATACATGTGTGTGCGCGTGCATGTGTGTGTATAAACATTTCTCTCACTCCTCTCTCTGCGTATATATATATATATATATATATATATATATATATATATATATATATATACACACACACACTCACGCTCCTGTACAGGAAACAATTTAAATATCAAACACTTAGGACTCGTTGCTTGAAGAGTACCATTTTAGTTGACAACCACTTAAAAATTCTGTGTAATAAATCAAGACTATCAGTTTCCTTGGATCGAAAATTTATATACTTCAGATATTTCCTGATGAGTATATTGGCTTTGAATTAATAAATTTTTCCTATTTACCATCTTGAGGTCACAGCAAGTGGTATACTTTAATGCTTGAATGGACGTGTATTGTGTTATC
>NC_142939.1:6019817-6044817 GCF_046866305.1 Octopus bimaculoides | reverse complement strand
CAAAATAACGCATTCTTCATGCACGTCGTTCACGTGACCGATAGGATACGTACTAGGCTTACAAAGAATAAGCTCGTGAGGTCAATCTGTTCGACTACAGGTGGTGCTCCAGCATGGCCACCATCAGGTGATTGAAACTAGTAAAAGAATAAAACAATACTCATATTCCGTTGTATTTTTCTGTTTGCATCAACCCATACATACACAAATACATACAGGTACATTCACGTATATATGCATATATTATCTGTTGGAGTCTCAGCTTTTTTAGCTGCTATTTCTGAACTTCGGTATGTGGTGAAGCAAATGTTTGCTGATCCCTTAATTATGTTTATAAATGTATATGAACTTTTAAATATGTTCTCCACCGATAATGGTGTTTACATACCGAAGGGCTTGGTAAAAATTATTAATTGTTGATTTATTAATAAATTAATAAATTGATAAACCTTTACTTTTTTAATTTGTATATATATATATATATATATATATATATATATATATATATATATATATATATATATATATATATATATATATATATATATATATGCATATATACATATATACATATATATATATATGTGTATGATTGTACATTCATATATATGTATGTATGTACATATACGTACACATGGAAATGAATACATGCATATATAAATATACATTTGTGTCTGTGTGATTCTGTTGTGTTGTTGTGTGTGTGTAGCGAATAATTATGCATTAGTGAACCGTGTACTTTCTTACTTTCTGATATAAATTCTATCATTGCACTGTTATAAGAAAATAGCTATTACAATAGAAAAAATTAATGAAACATTTAATAATTTTACATGAACTATGGCATATTTCCTAATTACCTGTGACTGCAAATTTGTTTTCATAATTTTATGATTGCGTCTTTCCAAAGGTCAATGTTCATGAAGATATCTGAAATAAAATTAAATTTCATTGGCGTTGTTAAGAAATCTACTGGCACAAAGAAACCATGAGGATATGATGTTAATCTAATTAAAGAGAGTTATATATTTCACAATTGACCCCTATGCTTACACGAGGAATTCATAAGAGGCTCCTCGTTACGTGAATATTATAATGAAACCAAAGCTGATTGTAGCAATCGGATCTAATTTAAACAACTATCGCAAATTTTAGAAGCTTACAACTTCTATTTGTATGATTTCTCATAAAAGAGAGCGCGGTTCTCAGTTCCCAAAAGACGAAAAGCAAAGACGATCTCGACTGAATTTCAACTCAGAAAGTAAAGACGGACGAAATGACGAAGGGGATGATGATGATGATGATGATGATGATGATGATGATGATGATGATAATAATAACAATGATAAATAAATAATTAAATGATCAAGAAATTAGTTATATCAGCTGGACAGTATGCCAACATTACAACATAAGCTCTGACAATAAATGGTATAATCATGTGTAAAACAATGTACATGATAACGACAAGGCGACAATCTTCTGTGGGATATGCCTGTTATAAATGATAAAGAAATAAAACTAAACCCCAGACATTTTAATCAAGGATTGGGGAAAAAAAAGATCTGCTTGATGATAGACATTTCAGTTTCCCCTGACCAAACTATTGGTAAAAAAAATGTGGAGAAATTTTCAAAGTATAAATACCTTGAAACTGATGTATTCATGATGTGGGGCATAAAGTTGAAAACGAAACCAGTAATAACTGGAACCTTGGGCATGCAACACTACACACTCTCCAAAAATCGCTCTCCTAAGAACAGCCCACATCATCAGCAAGTCTATGAATTCTATAATACAACCCAAATGAAACAAACCAGAAACACAAGATATAGCAAATATCTAATAAAACAAATAACTATCAGCATAACACACACAACTCTCAATACAAACATTAATACAAAAATAGACTCCACCAAAGTCTGTAACACAAGAAACTGACGCAATACAGGAAAGTGTTTGCACTCACCCAGCAACAAAAAAAAAAAAAAAAGAATACACAATGTAGCACGCAACCGAGCAATACAGAGGTGTAGCAGGTGATGATGCAGTAGAAGTTAGCCCGAAACTACCAAATGTTTAATAATAGTAATCATAATAATAATAATAATAATAATAATAATAATAAAAATAATAATGATAATAATAATAATAATAATAATAATAATAATAATGATAATAATGATAATAATAATAATAATAATGACGATAATAATAAAATGATAGAAGAAGAAGATTAAGAATTACAACAACAGTATAAGACTCGTGTATACAATAGATAATAGATATATATGAAGAAATTTACCACGTGTGTTGTAGGAAATTATCTTTCCTCTGTTACAACGAGAGCGGCAATTTACATTGTGAACTGCTAATCATTTTTCAAACCTTTCATTAATCAAGGTTTCACCAATGAATTCCCATACTATATGAAAAAAATGTGCAATATTTCTCACAGGCAGATACATATAATTCCGAAGCTTAGAAAAGCAGCTTCGACCAGATTATAGATAGCAAATCCGCCTTCACTGAAATTTTAAGTTTCTACCTTTAATAAATAAAAATATTCGTATATGTACATCTCTTTTTCTCTCTTTATTCTTTATCTATCTATCTATCTATTTACATGCTTATACATGTATGTGTTTGTGTGCGTGTATAGGTTCATATATATATATATATATATATATATATATATATATATATATATATATATATATATATATATATATATATATATATGTTTGTGTAGTAAATTGGCTTCTTACTAACCACATGGTCCTGGGTTCAGTCCCACTGCATGGCACTTTGGGCAAGTTTCTTCTACTATAGCCTCGGGCCGACCAAAGCCTTGTGAGTGGATTTGGTAGACGGAAACTGGAAGAAGCCCGCATATGTATTTGTGTGTATACGTTTGTGTGTCTGTGTTTGTCCCCCCCCCCCCCCACAACATCGCTTGACAACCGATGCTGGTGTTCTTACGTCCCTGTAAATTAGCGGTTCGGCAAAAAGACCGATAGAATAAGTACTAGGCTTACAAAGGATAAGCTCTGTGGTCGATTCGCTCGACTAAAGGCGGTGCTCCAGCATGTCCGCAAGTAATAGAATAAAAGAATAAATATATAAAATGCGAGAGAGAGAGAGAGAGAGAGAGAGAGAGAGAGAGAGAGAGAGAGAGAGAATGAGGAAGAGAAAGGGAGAACAAAATATAAAAATGTACACGCACGCTAATTATGCACTCAAGTAATCAGGGAGCGTGAGCATCACCACTTTATAAGGTTGCAGTAGGTCTAGGAAAGGAATTTATACACCGAAACGTCTAAAGCGATCAATAACAGCAAAATGTTCTTTCAGAATAAAATGCGGAAAGCGTAAATTTTACAGTTAATACATAATTTGATTACATTTGAAAGTCCTTTCATTAAAATAAGCATAATTAATTGTATAATTCTCTAATTAACATTTATTATTAATGGAAATCAATTTAAATTTAAATTAGTTAATTAATTTATTCAATTTGAATAAAGTATTTTGAATTTAATTTGATTTTATTTACGCATGTTTTATAATTACTTAATTATTATATTAACTATGTTTATTTCTAATGAAACAGATGTTGAGAAAATATAAAAATTCCGTTACTTTTAAGCTGCTCTGACTTCTTTTCAAAAATTATATGTAAGCAAAATTTCAGAGTTCATACAATAATCTCTATGGCGTAATGTGTATTTAAGTGTGAGTTACATATAATTCTCTTCCTTTATATGGTGTAGTGAGCAAATGCAAAAAAATCTATTTCGACTAATCTAGATTTATCAATGGTTAAATTATTATGTGTATGTTAGTCTACTACTTGTATAAATATACTTCTATCCATCCATACTTATCTAAATAAATTCATAGACAAACAATATCGCACTCATATGCGTACCAGCATAAATACACACGCACACACACACTCCCATAAAAAAAATTCCTGGACTAGATCTGTAGCGCGCCAACAAATAGCAGCACACGGTTGCGGGTGCAATGAGAGCCAGCAGTGACCTTCATGAGGCAGTGTGCTGAGTGATATTGCTGTGTTTACTTCGCAAGTTGTGAAATTTGTGTCTTTGTGATCACGTGTATTCTGTAGTCTGTGATTTTGTTATGGACAGGAACAAAGAGTCAACGCGAACTATTGTTAAACTCGGGAAGTCTACTACAAAGATATTGAACATGCTTCGGCAAGCTTACAGTCACGAGGGAATGGATCTTATGCAATGTTTCGAGCGCCGCGGGCGTTTCGAAAGCGAGAAAAACGTCTCTGGAAGACGATGAACGACGTCGAAGACCTGCCACGAGCGTCACCCCCGGAAATGTGGTATTGTGCATGGAGATTCGTCCCCAGGACCAGACCGTCAGTAGAGAGTTCTACTGCGATGTTTTAACGCGTTTGAGGGAGGAAATCCAGCGAAAGTGACCGGATCTGTGGAGCAACAAGAATTGGGTTCTTCACGATGACAATGCACCCTGTCATCGAACTCTCCTCACTCGTGAGTGTCTCGCCCGAAACAACACGACATCGCTTCCGCACGCACTCGCCCAATTCGAAAGAGGTAGCACCTACAGTCTTCCGTCTCTTTTCGAAGATAAAAGATACAACTCAAAAATCGCCGTTCTAATATTGTTGTGCAGATCCAGTGTGAATTGCAGAAGGTCCTCGACACGCTTACGGAAAACGACTTCCAGGCCGGACTCCTAACGTGGCAGAAATGATGTGACCGGTGTAGTGCTGCGCAAGATAATTGTTTCGAAGGAGATGATGCTAAGACTTATGTAAATAAGTTATTTTTTACTAAACATAGCTAGTCCGGGAACATTTTGGATACCATCTCGAATTTTCCATGAGAAATATGGCATTTCTTCGTAGATCTTTGCAACAGACTGAAACTGAATTTCTTCCAAATATTTCTGTTTCAACTTTATTCTTATATAAACTGGACGGATTACAAAAGAGAAATGTATGAATGATCAGTTACTAGAAGCACTATATTGTTCTTGACATTATAGGCTTGACAGTGAATGTTAGTGAATATAAAAGTTTTGAGCGTCCCTGTATGACAAAATTATAAATATAATTCCTTCACATTCAAAGACTGTATCTGTATCGAGTGTATAGCTTGCATGACTTCTAAACACAAACACACACATACGTTTGCTTAATGGTATATAAGCATAGGAGGCGTAAAACAACTTGAATATTCGTAACATTACTTACTAATATAATTATGAAACACAATAGGAGACTCTTTATTTTAACTGTCATGAAATAATTTGTCGGTTTTCCTGAGACAGCGTTGTACACAAAAATTGTTTTTAATATCCTGATTGCGATGTAACAGGAATGTGACGAATGGAAGGACCGAAGTTAAGCAACGTTACAAGAGCAACTATTCTCTTTGGGTTTCGTGTTTACAATTTCCCTTTAAAAATATGCCATTTCTTTGAAGAACTTTACAATTTTACTGACTGAAATTGAATCGCTTCCAACTATTTCTGTTTCTACAGTATTATATAAGCTGGACGTAAAAAGTTAAAATCTAATACATTTTTTTTTTTTACAGAAAGGTTGAGCTTTTTGAAAATCTTCAGATAAGGAATTCTATGTCTTCGTGCATATTCGATCAGATCTTCAAGCTGAACGACGAAAGGAACTTCCTCCGACATATCATCACTGGATTTAATTATATGTTGATTTATTGGCCACAATGTGGAGATTGCTTTAGATTGCAACATAAAGCATCTTAATGCGATGCATTGATGTAGACCGCCGAGAGAACGGAAAAACTATAGTTTTCAAACAAAACTCTATTTGAATTTTGTTGTACACAAATAGCAAATGGTGTCTCATTTGACTCTAACCATTTTCATAGAGGGAACCATTGATTGACACGGTGGAACGGTAAGTTGCTATTGTTCTCAAATAAAATAAATAAAATCATTTCAATATCTCAGATTTCGCTTATAACTATTTGTTTTACATTCATTTGCCTTTATTCTTAGCAAGTCACGATTATCTCCTTGTATACGTGTGTATATATACGTAGATGTACAAATAAAATGTCAATCTTTCTGTGTAAATCCTCTCTTTCTCTACCAATGTCTTTCTATCAACACACCCAAAGACACACACGCACACGCACGCACACATCCACAAACACGTACACACAGAGAAATACAGAGAAACACGGGACGAACACATAGTGACAGAGACTTCTGTATTATCTAGTACGTTTCCAATATGGAGTATGTATATACGAAACATACGAATTGATTATCCTGAGTAAAATGGAACAAAATTAAAAAAGTACATATACGAATGTAGAGGGGGACAACTGTTAATTACTTATAATCGAAGAAAAAACAAAAAAGACATTCTACAATCAAACAAATATCTGACATTTTCTAACTGCCTTACATAGCCAGAATGTTCAGCACCTGTATCTTACTATAATCGCATACCTTTGATTGACAGTTTCAATAAAGATTCTTTCGATAAGCCAGTAATTTAAATGTAATGGTCTAACTACACGTTGGAAAACATTTCTCACAGGCACTGCTATATATCATAGAAACCCCACCCCCCGCCCTGCTCATCCTGCTCATCCCACTGCTGCTGATCCTTCTCCCCCCCCCCCCCCCCCAGCTCGCCCTCCTTCCCTTGCTGATCCCCCCTCTCCCGCCCCTACCGCAGCTCCTCCACCTCTTCCCCCTTCCTTCTTTTCAACCACCACCAGCACCACCACCACTACCACAAAAACGATCAACAGTAGCAGCAGCACCAGCACCCCCACTACTACTACTACTACTACTATTACTACTACCATACCTTGTTTTTGTTGGTTTTTTGTTGTTCTACTTCTTCTATTTCATCATCATCATCATCATCATCATCATCATCATCATCTTCTTCTTCTTCTTCTTCTAACATTATTGGTTTCTTTTGTAGCCACAAAATCTGCCTGAGGGGACATCGACTACCCAGCTGATACTTATTTCAGGGATCCCCACCACCACCAACGCCACCACCACCTCTGTAAATAGATTTGGTAAGAAGTAAATCAACAATGGGGATCCGCATTCCTGTGCGATCAGGCGACAAGAGAAGCGTCACATCGTTGCGGTCAGCAGAGGGCAAATGTATTCACTACTACTAGCATTCAATAAGAGTGCTGACCCTGACCTTGGAGAAGAACAAATTCACCTTGTTCTGTTTTTAATAATAATAATAATAATAATAATAATAATAATAATAATAATAATAATAATAATAATAATATTAACTGACGTTTACATCGTTGAACTTTTGAATTTTTGGATTTTTTGGGGGGAATTTTTTGAATTTTTCTTTTATTTTTATAGGTTTGGCAAGTGTTTATCCCCTTATATTTTGTCGTGAATCCAATTTATTGGATTCATTTGAGGACTTCTCTTTTGGATTATTTGTGAACTGTTATCTCATCAGCTTGGACTTCTTAATTTATCTGTATGTATTTATGCAATTACCTCTTCTCCGAGTCTGATATGGGCACGGAATTACATTATAAGCGTTCATACACACATGATTTTTCTCGTCTGGCCGTAAAGCCTTTTCTGTTTGTTTTCCTGTCTTGTTTTTTGTCCGCCACGACATTCCTCCATGGCTAGATTTAATTTGCGTATACAAATTTAATCTGCGGTCCATGGGACGAGCCGTTTTAACGATGCGTCCTGCCCGAAGCTCGTCGAAACGCCGGTGTTAAAACCTGGGTAGCTGATGAAGTAGAATGTTCTCTATGTGGCACGTGTGTTTTCTCGTCTACGTTTGTTTGCAATGTCCTGTACCCAGATATGCACCTATACATACAAGTGGATGTCGGTATGCACATACCTGTACGTATATATGCATATACTCATTTACTATTTGTTTATATATATATATATATATATATATATATATATACATTGATTTGAAAGAGACAAGTTCCAATGTGAATAATACTCCTCATCAATGCCGCCACATATCTAAACACAGATGGCCATTATAAGCCATTATAAGCATGCGAATACATAACACAATACACACCCGCACACACGCACACACACACACACACACACACACACACACACACACACACACACACACACATATATATATATATGCGAAAAGAGAGAGAGAGAGAGAGAGAGAGAGAGAGAGAGAGAGAGAGAGAGAGAGAGAGAAAGAATGAAAGATAGAAATAGTACAATGAAGCTACAATTAAATTCTACTGTAATTGTAGTTGATACGTGTCAATAATTCTTGTCGGTCAGTCATAAAATAGATTATAAAAAAGAAAGAAAATGAATGAGAGAGAGAGAGAGACAGAAAGAGAAAAAATATCTAAAGGCTGTATTATTATTATTTTGTGTTTCTGATGTGTCTTTCTTATTGAATTAGTAAAATATAAAATGTTGCTGTCATTTTCCTACTGCTTTAGTAATTTACCTCTCAGTCGTTTCGGGATGTCAGTAAGCTGTAAGATTCCAAGTATAGCTATAAGACAAGAGAATTGCTAAACTTCTTCAATTGTATATAACTGTCAATCTAATATTTTGCCTTGAAAAAAGTCGTTGTCTAAAAGGTTATTGTTCCATACCGCTCTTGTTTTGATGACCAATTTATCGTTGTCAATATTTGAGTACATATGTAATAATGTGAATTGTATATTTTCACTTTCTTGCCTTATCATTGTTTTCCACCGAGGGGGAAAAATGCTCATATTGTTTGAGAAATTTTTTGTTTCTTGAAACCATGTCTCTCTTTTTTGTTTATCAATAATATATGAAAAATTCTACAATTTTGTGTCTGCTTATTACATGCACTGATTATTAAATTTCAAACATTTTTACTGGTCGCTAGTCTTTTCCAGGTTTCCTGTATAACAAATTACCCCTGACTAACTCGTAGATGCATGACACCATTCTTTAGCAATATATAATACACAATGATATTTCAAAATGCAATAAAAATGTAATATATCGAAACATGCTTCGTTTAATGACAATATTCTCAATGTTCTCTAACGCAGAATATCATGCACCGTTATTTCTTGAATTTCTACTAGCGTTTTGCCTATTTTAGTTGGAAAACTTTCTATAATTAAGACTAATGCTTTTTTTATGGGACTCACTTTTGAATAATGCCATTGACTTTCGTGTGTTTCTGCTGTAATTTCGTCTCATACTTTCATTGCTTTCTATGTCATTAACATCACAGCTTGTAGGTATGCAATAATATATGCTACATAAGTTTTCCAACACTATCTATATATCTGATTATTGGTTAATGTTATATAGAAGCCCTTCGATTCTATAACCGCTCAGTTTTACTTCTTCCAATATTTTACGCTTCCGCAATCTCTATCACCCTGTATGCTTACACACACAAACACACACGTACATGTATATATTCTTACATATAGACATACATACATTGGGAGACTCGATACAGGTATTATCATACGCAAAACACGCTTAAACAATAATACAGTTAACTTTTGCAAACTAAGAATAACACACAATCATATATGTACACGCGTAGAGTGATATTTGTAATGTTCCTTGTACTTGCAGCAAACCCCTTGTCAGCCCTGTTAACGAAATGCCGAAGCTACTTGCTGGGATATGCCTAAAAGAATAAAATTAATGTTATCCAACCCATTTTTGTTGATGACCTAAAGATATATTGTGGTTGCATGAACGACATTGTATATACATACAAAGATACATAAATACTTACTTAATACATGCTAACATACATTTATGCATTCATACATATTTGCATGGTATACTCACATAGACCACACATACACATATATCCATGCATGAACATATATGCATATATATATTTATGTGTGTATATGTATATATATTTACATATGCATATAAATATATATTTATACATACATATGGCGCCGTCAACATCGGACGTGCAGGTGTAGAGGACCGTTTAAAAAGTTCGTTTTGAGCGCCTTCTTCTAAAAATATGACCAAGTATTTATGTGTGTATATATATATATATATATATATATATATATATATATATATATATATATATATATCGATACATATATATATATATATATATATATATATATATATATATATATATACATGCACACAGCCATATACATACAGACAGACAGACACATACATACATACAAGATATAATACCATGCGTCTCTGAAGTTGGAGTAGAAGTAAATGAAGAAATCGTAATTAGGAACATAACATTAATGCGTATCTTTAGTCCGTATACCTAGACTTAAAACAGGGTCCATAGATTACTTTTGGAGTTACATACAATAAATCGTGCAAGTTGTATAGATAATTTTTGAACAGCTGTATATAAAGCAATATGTACTCAGCCAAGGAAACTACAAAACATATTAAATGAGGTGAGCTTCAAATCTACCATCCATTACGAATGTTTGCTTTATATATAATATTCTTTCCTTCATTATAGCATGATTTGCACTTGGGAGAACAAAGAGATATTAGGAAGAAAGAAAAAAATATCAAACAGAAACGAAAAGACTAAAGGCCTATATACACGTGGAATATTTATACATAACCAAGCCATTCTATTTTAAGAAACAAAATGGGCATAAAATTCACCTTTTATGTTCTTTTATTAAAAAGAGTTATGATTCGTATATCGTTACTTTGAACCTGTAGTTATTTGATAGAAGTTAATGTCATCAATCTCTATGGAATTGTTTTACCCAAAATAATTCTGTCTTTGAATTTATTAGCAATAATTATTTCCACAAATTTCTGTTTCAATAATAAAGAAAAAAACAATACTAGACAAACATATGCTAAAGAGAACATAATATATATATATATATATATATATATATATATATATATATATATATATATATATATATATATATATATATATATATATATATATATATATATATATATATATATATATGTATATATATACATATGCATATATATATATATATATATATATATATATATATATGTATATATATACATATGTATATATACATATGCATATATACATATATATATATGTATATATATATATATATATATATATATATATATATATATATATATATATATATATATATATATATATATATATATATACATATATATATATATACATATATATATACATATATATATACATAGTATACACACACATATGCATACACACACACACACACATATATATATATATATATATATATATGTATATACGCATTCATATATATATTTGTGTGTATGTCTAGTCTATGTATGTATCTATCTATCAATCTATTTCTCTCTTTCTCTCTGTATATATATATATATAATGTAAATTGAACATGGGCAACCGTTGTATTCTTTCTTGTCTCGAGGTTCACGGCAAAACGGCTGGGTGGATTCGCGTGGGAAATGGTACACATGTGGAGATGGGTGCATAGATTGGATAGTAATCGAGAACATCGATTAAAACAACCTGCGTGCGTACGTGTATGTGAGTGTGTGTCACTGAAGCCATTCATTCATACATACATACATACATACATACATACATACATACAAACAAACATAATTACTCACACATTCACTCACTACAAAAATGTATAATTTCTTTCTATGTTCATCATTAAATAAATGTTTTAATGATTAGAAAGATATTCAATAGAATAGCTCTCAGAAACAGACTACGTACAAAATCTTTCTTCACAAATCCTGAAGCCATTTTCTGACAGGGGGTTGATGAAATCTTCAAACAGCTAGAGGTTCCAATCAAAACAGGGGAGCCGTAATGATAAGGTTGAGAAACGCTGTTATAGATTATCCCTAACTGAAAACGATCACATCCACATCATCCAAACAGGCCGGGTGAAATCGAGTTTAGCTACTAGTATATATATATATATATATATATATATATATATATATATATATATATATATATATATATATATATATATATATACAAATATATATGTCCATATCAGTGTATATATTCTGTAATTTATTTTAGATTTTCATCTAATTATCGTCAGCCACAACAACAACCCCAGGATTATTGCGCGAAAGCCACCACCAGCATCACAAAGAGCACACCACCACTACCACCACTACTAACCGAAAACTAAAATAGTTACTGCCACTACAAATGTTACGAAGGCAAAAGAACCGACCTCGCTGCCACCAGCAGCAACAAAGACAATCAGCGTTTCGAGCACCACTTTCTTTATCTTCGTTGCCGCCATCATCATCACCACCAAATTCTCTACTCGCCTTCTTTTCTCACATCACCTTCGTAGTAGTTATTTTCTCTTTCATTTACTTTGCTTCCACATTACCTCAATTAATCAGCAGTTACAAAAGTCAACGTTCCTCATCTGCATCACATAAGAGCACGAATTATTTTAACACAAATACACAGTTATCTATGACTTGAGTCAATCTTTCCAGTGCGTCATTTAAAAAGCCACGTGATATATTTACTATCTGTCAATCTCCGTGTTGGAAATGACACATGCATATGGTGAGTGTCGAACTCTAGAAATGACGTAAAATATTTATCGACATTCATGTTTTAAGTGTCACATCTGCATGCCAAGCATTTCCATCTGAATTGGAAATCATTTTCATTTCACATACATACATACATGCGTACTTTCAGGCGTGCAAACGTACGTACATACATGCATATTTAAAAACATACATAAACCACACAGACACACACGCACGTTTTGTGCATAGGGGTGTGAATGCAGATGTATGTATGCCTGTATGTATCTGGTATAAGTAATTCAGGTAGAATTAAATGAAAATAGCCAAATATATATCATACTGAAAGCATATAATGCAATAAAGAAATTATCAATGGCGTATACACATGAATGATAAATAGATGGCTCTTTTACTATCACACTCTCCTGCTGCATCTGTCTTTATATATATAAGTTTATATACATATGTATGCGTGTGCGAAAATATGTACGCATGTGTCTGTGTGTGAAAATATGTATACACACACACACACACACACACACACACACACACGCACACACACACACACACACACACATACACACATTTTTTTTCACACATTCACATGAATACGTGTTTACACACACATAGATATGTACATATACCTATCTCTCTCTCTCTCTCTCTCTCTCTTTATATGTATGTGCGTGTGTGTATGCATTTATATATAATTTTTATCAGTTTAAGCTCAAAGCTGTGGCCATGCTGGGGCACCGCCGTTTTGCTACACTGTTATTATTGAGAGCCTCCTCTAATATGTGGCATTTGGTGATGTCGCTACCCTTCTTTGCACCTCTTGCCGTGAGGTAGGTTGATCTGGGACTCATGACAGGAAGCGATCCACTCTTGATTTGAAAATACCTACATCCACTTCATGTAGATCCCTCAGGATCTTTGGGAGAATATTAAAAAGCTGTGGGCCCCTGAAACCCAGGTTGTTGCAGTAACTGGTCCTGAAGCACGATGACATTGCTGGGATCTTTGGCACTGTGCAGAGGCGATCCGTTCCGGCATTTGTGTAGCTTTCAATGCCAAAATTTCACACAACCCTTTCCAGGATCTTCCAGATGTATATTACTGCATATCTCTCTCGCCTTCGCTCCAGGTAGTAGACTCTTATCTGTAGACATATGCATCCGAAAAACTGAAAAACTAATCTGTGTACTTTCTTATACGGAATGTGCAGAGAATTATATAGAACAAACCGAAAATATCCTTGAAACAACACATTTCTGTACATGGGTCACAGGTTTAAATGTGAGAATACAGAAAATAAGACACAGTGAACGTATAGATATATGAACAAGGAAGCAACCATCAAATGTACATTTTCCCTCCGTATATCGATGTAGTAATTACCCAACAGAGCAACGAAGTATCAGCTCGAAACAACCTTTATAAACAATTACCGACCACTTCTAAATACCTGTGGGAGAAGAGTGGGGAGATCAACTGTCATGCCTACTGCAACTTTTGCTGAATTTGACACTATTAAATTATACAAATCAAAGCAACTAGCATTGCTATTGCTGTTACAAATAACAACAACTCCTACAACTTCTGCTACCACTGATAGACACTCCCTTTGTTGTAGAACTACTATAACTCAGCATCAATCACAGGGGAACGAAATCTCAGCATCCATAAGAATTGTGTAAGAAAAACATATGAAATTTCAGAACCAATGTCTAAATCGACTTTTTTAAGCGATTGAAATTGGGAGCATATTTTGATAGAAATATAAATAAATGCAGCAAATGATGTACGTTGATGCTTGTTGTTACTTAGACCTGTAAATCCTCGACTGAACAAAATGTATCGTTAAAAGCATCAAAACAGTGGTAATGCTGTCATATTTTCAAGGATTCTCTAGTCGTATATTTGCAAGTAAATATTATTCATGTTAGAGCAAATTTGCAGAGTATCCTTTGGTCGTGCAGCAGAAGTAAAAATCTGTCTAAAGCAAAAGTGTCTCATTATTTAATTAACTGTCTATGTTTAATTGTTGGGGTTAAATGTTATGGTTTCATAAGACACCGCAACAAATAGATGGAGATTTAAAAGTTATTTTCGAATAAAACAAGCAGACGCTGATTTCTTAAGGAAGTGTAGCTTTGCAAGTCAAGCTACATTCAATGTAATTATATTTAAGATAAAATTGGTAAAGCAACAAAATTTGAACATGAGATGAAGCGATGACCGTTCAGCGTTCAATCCAAATTAAACGAGAAATGGCATATTGATCAGAAACCACAACGTTAGAGTTGTAACTGATGCAAAAGTTGATTGAGTAGAGATTATGAAACATGGAGACTTAGAATTTTTTTAATTTTTTTATTTGTTCTAAAGAAGAAAGATCATTTGTAAATATGAGTATTGAGCTGCTAATCTATAGCGGAGGTCTCTAAAGGAATATGTTAGATATGTTCTTTTGCAAAATTCACGAAATTGCTAACATGCCAGTTACTTGAAATGAATAGTTGTTCTGTTGTTTTGGATGTGAATGAAAAAAAAAAAGGCGGGGTGTTAAAAAAGGAGATGAGATGGGAAATTACTTCCGAAAATAATGCAAATTGAAAATTTGGTTAAGCAAAATGTTACTTTTAAACGCGATCCATTAATAACCAAATTAGACACAGAATGCTTGTGACAAAGAAGTGGCTCTATGGCTTAACAAGTATCAAGGTCACATGAAATGCAATAGATGCGTTAAGTCGAAATCCATTAGACTTTGTTTCTTCTTTTCTCCCTCTTTCTAGTTCTGTCTCTCTTTTCTATTTGTGTACATAAATTCATAGGAAAAAATAGAACTCAGAATATCTGTATATGTATATTTTTCTTAATATTTAACGTAAATAACATAATAACTCAAGATCCGAACGCTTCGTGCCCTTGCAGCACGGAACTCCCGGAACTCGAGTCACTCTGTTACTTCTGCTAAATATCACAAAAAATATATATGTATATATATATATATATATATATATATATATATATATGTGTGTGTGTGTGTGTGTGTGTGTGTGTGTGTGTGTGTGTGTGTGTGTGTGTGTGTGTGTGTACATATAGACAGGAATAAATGCATTTACAGACAGATTGCACAGAGAAAGCTATCTATTGGTGACGTATGATAGATTATAATTTATTTCGTGTGAAACAATCGTCTATTAATAATTATTGGATGGCTTCATTCAACAACTGGTTCTCTGACTGAAGAATGAACATCATCGACAACAATCGAGAGGAATTGACATATGCATTCGATCGGTTTGGTACAGTCTGATGTCATTAACGAAGGGCTACTGCAGAGCGTATTCGCAGTGTCAACATCGATATATTTTGCGAAATATTTATAAAAAATTCATTCTGCTATTAGATATATATAATTCGTAAACGATGCGTTTATATTCATACAAGCGCACATATACACATACGGGCATACATACACATACGCATGCATACGTATGCACAGACATGCATGTATACATGCGCGCATTTCCAAACATGTATTCACACAGAGAAACACATACACACACACTCACGCACACACACACACACACACACACACACGCACACGCGCCTCCACGCTCGTATGCACACAAATTAAACGTAGCATGTAATGAATTATATACACATATCTCTGAAAATGGCGTATTTCGCACATTATCATCCGTACGAAAGTTTGTTCAGCTTTGATAGAAAACTTGCACAAAATTGTCATTTTATTTTTATTGAGCATAATACATGACACTCAAGAATACCAGATCGTAATTTAGTTCAATATATACGTATTTATGTGTCTCCACAAGAAAAGTTGTGGGTTGTTTTAAGTGTTGCTATGATTAGATTTAAGAGAGAAGTTAGTGTGCTATTTCTTTCTTAATTACAGTAAATATAATTTTTTCCTTTATTCTTTTCATAAATTGATACTCGGTATCATTCACCTTACCTATGGGATTCCTCGTATTTACGCCTGTGTCCGTTTGTAGTTTGGCGCATTGATGAGTGTGCTATCAACATAACACAATATTTTCTGCGTATCAATGGTCTATTTATGAATTCTTTCAATGAAACACTTCTTTTTCTGTTTGTCTCTATTGCTTTCCTAATTCCTCTTCTCGATGATGAGATGAGAATTTATTGTTAAGATTTATAGGATAGCACACAGAAGAAATAGACGGTTGCAAGTAAAGTAATGGAGATAAAGAAAACACTGGAATAACATCAAACTGTTCTGACAGTGAAGCTAATAAATTGTGACTCATAAAGTTTCTTATATACATTATTGTTAAATAGCATACGCAAAGTCTTGTCTTCATGCAGATTGCTTCACACTCCGTGTGTGTATCTACATTAGCATTTCTATGTAGGCGTTTTCATACATGTATATATATATATATATATAACAAAAAAACACACACTTATGTATGTATATGGCTGCATACATGTATTTGTATGCATATATGCATGTGCCTGCATATATATATATATATATATATATATATATATATATATATATATATATATATATATATATATATATGGCTGTGTGTGTGAGAGTGCGTGTGTATATAGACATGTATACTCATATATTCTCTCAGAGATATGGACTTATATGCATGTCTATATGTATGTTTCTGATTGTGTGTTTTTGTGCTTTATATGTGGGTACGTGTCGGCGACGGCTGAGAAATCAGACTCTGTTGCATAGACAGGAACTAATAAAGAAATTCTTTGACATAGGTTCCAACATTACTCCAGCTCACAAGAAACGAACGTTGACACAATATGGGGGCGGAAATTTCACTTAAAATATAAATAAGTTATATTGGAGAAGTGTCTGAAACATTTAGAAATCATCTTAGTCTTCTTCCAAATGTATCATTACTGTAGTGAGAATGCCTCTCACGAAATTGTTCCCCTACAGATTGATGCCCCACGATCAATTTAAGTTTCTAATGTTGCAATTTTGAAAATCCGAAACCAAACGAAAAGATAATGGTCAGCAGAACTTGGGAAATATATTTGTCAAATCATTCTTACTGGCAATTAAAATCCCGTTTTTCGTACCTGCGAATACAGAATATAACCTGCAGATTTTAAGCAAGTGTATCTTTTAAACTATATCCAAACATGATATCGTTACTAATATAGAAATGTATTCACTCTAATTCAGTAAAGATTGTCTCAAATCTCTTCTTTGTAGACCTTTGGTTGTTACAGAAAGTATTTTTCTTGAAGTTTGTGCCTGTCATGGGACTGGTAGATATAATCTTTTACTCAAGATAAATCCGGGGAAAATATCGTTAGAGACCTCATTCTCTGAGTGCAATGATGCACGCTGCCATGAATGCGCCAGGTTCTGTGCAATTCATGTATTGAGAGTTGTAAAGGCTATTCATGAATATACGAATGAACAAATAGAATATATATAAAAAAAAATGTTTTCCTTCCTGTAACGCGCATTAAAAGGCAATATATTTTCCGCCGATACATTTAATGTATACTTTTCAGATATGATATGATAAATATTACAAATCTAAACTGAAATGTTGTTCGGTCTTATTATGATAAGAGAGCCTTCAACCTTCGCAAATGGACATGAACAAACAATGTTTATATTTATTTTGCGTTTCACAATGCTAGAGATAACGCCATCATAGCGTAGAGTTCTTAAAATGTATAAGATTTTTCAGACATATTTTTGGATGATTACGAATGTTTTTTTATTTTCTAGACGTTAATGCAAATGCATCAAGGAATTTGTGCATCTCCACCTAAAATGGAAAGAACACTGCATTATTAAAATTACATTCATGAGACCTTGAAGTATTTCAGCATTTCTGTTACCTAATATTCATCTTCAGACGTAACCGTATCCAATAAAATTTGAAATCTAACTCGTTTTTAACATCCAACTTTTCAGAAAACTTCACGAGATCGAAACGGTACGAACTCGATTTACTTCAACTCTTCTTTAGGCACAAAGACTGTGCCTATAGCTAAGAAGACTGTTAATTTGGAACTTTACAAACAAACGATGAGAAATATTCTTTTCTTATAGATACAAAACATGGCTCCGAATAGTGAAACTATTGACTGTATTGGAACGAAATTTTTACATCACAAGCTCCGATGGATCGGAGAGTTTGCAAGATGACCGCAGAAGTTTACGATTTGTAAGAACGAATTCGTGTTCTATAAGAAATCAGGTGAAGACACGGTGAACAAATGAGCATATATATATATATATATATATATATATATATATATATATATATATATATATATTTGTCATATATATATATATATATATGGATGTGTGTGTATGTGTGTTTGTGTGTGTGTGTGTGTGTGTGTGGTTGTAGGTGTGTGTGTGTGTGTGTTTGTAGGTGTGTGTGAACATGGGTCTAAGAAAGAACAAACGTGGCTGAAAGACTATGACGTAGCTACTGCAATGCATTCAAGCTGTGTTCTGGAACGTATTACAAATTTTCTCAATTTAATCATTGGTTGGTTATCACTACGTCATAAATGAAGACGGCTTCATAAGTCATAAACGCGCCGTATTATGTGCTAAGTGATTTGGAAAAGTAAGTTTATAGTGTTTCTTAAATTTTAAGACAGAAGCAAAAATTTTCTATTTGACCTTTTCAGTAATCCTTTAATTTCTCATGTCCATATAATATATTGTTTATGTATCTATAGGTTTTGAAGTTTCTCCAGGTCTCAGTGAGTAGATTAATGCATAGGCTATATATTCCTGTACACACACACACACACACACACACACACACACACACACACACCCATACACATAATATATATATATATATATATATATATATATATATATATATATATATATATATATATATATATATATATATATATATGTATATATATATATATATATACATATATATATACATATATATACATATGTATGTACAATTTATGTATGTTCATGCATACATGTATATATCAATATGCTTGTCTGTATCATTCCCTGTATATATGTTATTTATATGCATCATTTACTTAGAAGCATGTGTATGTGTGGGTGTGTACGGGTGCGTGAATGTGTCTATGTGTGTACATGTATAAATATATATCTATATATTTGCAGAAGTATAGTTGTATGCTTACACACGTATATGATGCAAATTTGTTAGAGAGTGCGATAGAGATATAAGAAACAGTATTTTATTAACACACAATATACATCAATGCAAAACGCTCATAGATAACATTATTTGAAAACATTCAGTAGAACTGGTTGCCAATAGGTGCCATTGAGAGGTGTAGCTTACTGGAAGCAATTATATCACTGTGTAGCTGCCAAATATTTTATTGTTTTGCAATACATGTCTTTAAAGTTTAGCGCGAGAGACTATTAGTGACTCACAGCAGAATTCAAACTCGGTGGAATTACATTTATAGTCACACATTGTATATATTTGTGTTAAATGACTTTATTCCACCATGTCCAGAGAGGAAACGTTGCTCGTTCGACTCTGAATTTCATCAGTGTACAGTAATATTGGTACCACTAATTCTACGATCTCAAATGTCTGGTGTATTTTCATCTGTCTGACACTTAATGTTAGCATCTCTATTATCGAGAATTTGGTCTGTGTCATAAAAGACGTCAGTATCTATAAATGGTTTCTAATTATGGTTCGAGATGTCCATTTACAAAGGAGAGTTGTCGGGCAGTGAGATGGCAGAATTGTTTGTATGCCGGAAAATATGCTTCGCGGCATTTTGTCCGTGATTATACGCTTTGAGTTCAAACTCCGTCGAGATAGATTTTGCATGTACTTCTTCTTTTCGGTGTTGATGAAATAAGAACCAGTCAAGTACAGGAGGTCAATGAAATCGACTGGGTCTTCCACTAGGATTTCAGGCCTTGTAACTCTAGTAGAAAGGATTAGGGAAGAGAATTAGCCGATTAACTACGTTCCGTTTCTTGATTAAATGAAACGAACAAAATTATGCTTACTTAGGATAATTTGATTAGAGTAGAAAAAGGCAGAGCAATGATCACATTTGAATATGACTGACATTGCTTTTCACATGTCTGTCCAACATCAGGAATTTTGCAGTCATAATTCACTAAGATTTAATATTCACAAATTAACCGAGTGTCTTTTTGTAAATGCAAAATAAATTATTTGTGGTCATGGAATGAATCGGAATACTGCGTCTCATAATGTATACCAGCAATATACTGTATGATGCATCAATTCAGCCGCCTTTATACTACCCCATGCAAATTTGTTTCCTTTTACTAAGCTGATAAATCAATATTTTTGATGAAATCAGCAACTGCACATCTCTGTATCAAAGTCTCTGTTGTTCGTGTGCGTGTGTGATAACATCTGATCTTCCTTTGTACTAACATATACTGTGTTTATTTTATTCTTTTGCTATATATAACTAATTAATAACAAGGTTTTCAGCCTATTCGTCTGTCTGTTACACTAACCAAGAAGTGGATCCTTAATATATTCATTAAATTTTTACTACTGGTTTGTCAAATACAATTTTCATTCATTCAACTGGCAGGCTATGCATGATTTCTCTTATGCTATAACATCAATACCAAAACTAAAGGAACTGCAAAGGATCAACCAATCAATAAACTTCAGAGGGAGGTTTGATTTCCACATTGACAGGTATTACTTATTGATGCAGCACTAACATCCATGATTAGAGACGCATGGAAAAGATTAATGCAAACTTGAATTGCAAGGATTATACACATGCAATGTAGCATAGATCAGCCATAGAAAGAATGGCAAGTCAACTGTTAGGCTAACGTGTTTTCACAGTCTGACGAAATAATATGGAAATGGTGCAATAGGAATAATGTAAACCATTAATTTCTTTCAATTTTGTTTCTTTTTTTTTTTACGTTTTCCCAACAGTACTGTATATTGTAGATACTGCCCTGACCGACTGATGCACATATGTGTACTTATATTTGTAATATTTAAGTCTCTGTAATGACGACACAGACACATATATACACACACCATAATATATGTGCATATACGAATACATACATCTATACATACATACATGTACGTGTCTGCATATGTACATATATATATATATATATATATATATATATATATATATATATATATACATATACACACACACACACACACACACACACACACACACACATATATATATATATATATACATATATATATATATATATATATATATATATATAAATACATACATACATACATACATACATACATACATACATACATACATACGTGTCTCATGTCCAGTAGTTTTCCAGCATGACGGATATCAACCCGGAATTTCTAAGAGCCTGTTGTATTGCCAGGTATAGCCTACACTCCGTCCATCAGTACTTTCCATAAGTTTTGTTTTTAGTCATGGTCAAAATACGGTCCGTGATAATTACTGATATTCAACACGTATCTAGGACTATGCTTGGTATAATGTCCCATTTTTTAAAGATAGTGGTCAGGAGAGATTTGGTAGGGACTTCTGGCATTCAGCGCAATTAAGTAGAAGCTCATTTGGAAGTTTGGACTGTTATGGGACAGCGCATATAAAAGATGGTGAAACAATTGCATGCAATATCAACGAGAGACCGAAACATTCGTATCCATAGACGGACATATTAAACACTAATATATTGATTATTCAACGAAGTATATTTTACAACGACATAGGCATCAATGAACAGTAATTGAATAATTCATATTCTACTATTTCCAAATATTTCAATTGAAAGTCTGTGTGGGTCAAAAGAGTCATTGCTGGATGATCACTTTGATTTCAACCTTACTTTCTAAAACTGCGGAATGGTAGCAATAGAAACGAAATCATACGAATATGAATGTAGATTTTGTTCTTGATGTCGGTGAAAGAAAGTAATTTTTCGATTTGTTTCCGAATAAGCGGTGGCTACAATGCCTTCAAGGAAAGATTCTCTATCTTTGGTTTATCATGGGCTTGGTGATGCATAATTAGAAGTTGCCTTTTAGAGAGATGCACAATTTAATACACATCCTTCTCAATTGTGCATTTAGCGTAGTACGTTCTCTAAGAAATAATTAGGCGCCATTCCCTTAGCAGATTAATGTTATCACGACTTTACGATATATTGAGATTCCATATCAATATCTCTTGTCTCTTATCTAATCTCCAACCAAAAATCTTATCACTCAGTAGCAGACAAAACTCTTATCAAACTCTTTTGCTCAGCAGAGAAACCTCACCCATTAGTTTTACTCCATCTCTGCCAAAGAAACAACAAAACAAGTCTCCAGACATCGTCCTACCAGACACAGTTCCAAGCTACACGCACTATATGAATACCTATTTCATACACATACGTAGACAACCTCTTTCATCAGATTGCTGGTCCCTCCGTTATCTTTAAACATTGCGCGAAAGAACTGGCCGCCTCTATCACTGAAAAGCACCACCGATAACTTTCAATATAATCATGTATCTCTGCCTTTGTAATCTCACTAAAATTTATTTCAATACAAAAAAGTTCAGATCAGAAGGTTCTGTTATTTATAATTATATTGTACTGTGAATCATCAGTAATAATCTACGCGGACATTTCGAAATGAACGTCTCACTTAATGACAGCTGTTATTTTGTTCCTAACTTCAGAACTGCAGGGCATATATCCACCCAAACTATCATTCTTTTCAGTGGGTTCTTGTAAAAAAATAATGAGAATGATTTCTTATTGCAATAGAAGCCAGTAAAACATTACCGTCTGCATATGAATAGCTGTACCTGATGTGCAAACGTCTCTGCCAAATCTATCCCAAATTTCCGACTCGTCAGTCACTGCCGCAGTGTCCCACATCAGCCAAGTGTCTAGCTGGGTGTCATCTTAACTCTGATATTTCCGATCTATTAATGTTTTCCTTCGAGGAGCATCTTGTGCCTTCTATGATATTCACTGTCTGATATACCCTGTCGAAGGAGCTCAAAAATTCAACTCGGAAGAATTCATCATTGCCAATATTTCTATGAGATCCTCAGTTTCCAAATGTTTTCGGGGAGCTTTATCGATGTCGATTTACGGGTGTTACTGGTTCGGTGGACGCAAGTGGACAAAAGTGTTTCATACTTAATCAATAAAATATTAATAAAATACTATCAGTTACACATAAATAATTCCGTTTCTTGGAGCACTTCGTATTTTGAAGACTGGCAAGATATAGCCTCTATTATTAGTTCATAATCTCGTTTGATAAGTTACACCATAGGCTATGAACTTAGAAATAACAAATACTAAGTCACATCAAGACAAATATAAGTATGTACGTTAACATACACCCATGTGTACACACAAATAGACACATACACAGATACTTACTGAGGCATACAAACATATAAATACAGGGAGAGATTGACTTTCAGAGAATTTTATCTAAATGGAGTTTCTCGCTCGGATTGTGACATACAGATTATTGTGCGAAATGTATCAAAACTTTAATCTGAGTAAATAGATCAACAGTAGAATCGTATATACTTCAATATTCAGGCTGTTCCTCAATTTCTTCAAATGTTAATCTCTACTCAGAAGTTTGCAGTTATCATTTAACAATCGGAATCTTATCTATTTATGTGAGATTGACATCAGTTCACTTATGGAAATATTCACATCTAAATTCATCTTTCAATTATTATGAAATGCTAATATTTCAATCATTCTTATAATAATTAGTTGCTAACTTTCTCAGTCGAATTCTCACAGAGTCTCACAAACATTGCTATGGATACAGCAATAATGGTGCTCTGTTTTGTTATCTTTTCAACTCAGAAATATTCTGAAGATAAAACTCTTTCAAAATGGAAGTGTGTATGCAAATGATGATGTGATAACAATTTTTAATTTTCTATTGTACTCCTTTATACGCGCGCACGTACACACACAGACACGTACACGCACACACACACACACACACAAACACACACACACACACACACACACACACACACACACACACACACACATACACACAGACACATACAAAGACACACACAGAGACACAGAAACACAGAGACACACATACACACAAACACATACACGCACACACTCATCTGCACACACTCATCTGCACACCCACATATTTATGCATACATATATGTATATATACATACACACACACACACACACACACACACACACACACACACATATATATATGTATATGCATACTTATATATATATATATATATATATGCATGAACATAATATATATATATATATGTATATATATATATGTATATATATATATATGCGTATATATCAATATACATACTAACATATATGTATGTAAATTTGTATGTATATATATATATATATATATATATA
>NC_142939.1:5932317-6014817 GCF_046866305.1 Octopus bimaculoides | reverse complement strand
TTAGAGATCTTTAATAATTTTAGTGCGTAAAGCTGATAATCCTCTAATAAATCTGCCTGTCGTTGTCTAAGTTCCAAAATTTTCTTTTTATTTCCCATGGACATTCTGGTTCAAATACTGCAATAATTTTAATATGCTGATTTGATTGGTTTGAAATTTACTTGTTGAAGAGATTCTTCAGATGTCTCTGTGCTTTAATTATCCTTTACATATTTTTTTTTGCTTAAGTTGCAATTACTTTGATAAATTGTTTTAATTAATAATTAAATCGTTATTAATTTAGTAAGTAATTATCTAATAAATACTTAATTATGTTTTCTTTTAAAACAAAAATTTTTTTTCTGATGTTTTAAAAATAATTTCATACTCTTTGAAACTTCCTTGTTTTTCGTTCGCTACATAATGCTGTATTGAACATACATGGCATGTGAAATGGGTGAGTACAAAACACATTGAAATACATGGTCGATTCCTTACAAGCTCAAATCGAAAAATTACAGTGATTCTGTAAATGTTTTAGCTCTTACTGGCAGATTCTAATTAATGGTAAATATATATACTGTGATACGCTCAATAAACAATATATGGTTTCGTTTTAAAATTCATAATCAATTTATGTATAATTGATTCATTTGGCCCATTGGCAGAACGGGGACGTTTTAGAAATCTATGAGAAAATTTTGAAAGTATTAAATCTGAATATGGTTTTGGAAATCTGAATATGTTTTTGCTGGCATTTAAAGTTTTGATGTAATAAAATTTGCATTCAAGAAATGAATATTCTACAAAATGTTCACACATATTACAGCAAGGTTCACATTATCCAAATATCAGATAAAATTGGAATAAGTTGTGATTTACGACTGAGGAAGAGATAGAGAGAAAGGAAGGATAGGAAGAGAGGAATAGTTTATTGAAGCGTTAAAGGAAGCTTAATCTCCGCGTGCCCCGTAGCAATCTTCACGTTTGAGCCTGTAGGGAAATATGCTGTGTAAAGAGATAAAGAAGAACCCAGAGAAACATGAATTGAAATAAAACCAAAGCCAATTACACTGCCATTTTGCACGTCAGCTGCTGTTCCTGTGTCTTGGGTTACTCTATAATTGAAGTTCATTTATTTCGATTATATCTCGGGGTTCACGTATTCTCAAAATAATTTATAGAGTATTGAGTCTTGAAAGTCATATGAATACTTAGATAAATACAAGCTATTTTAAATCGATAGCGTTTGCCTAAATATTGAGACCCAGCCATGTTTTAAGGCCGATTAAATATGACTCGAATTCTAGCTCTCGTTCAAATTTTGATTTGGTAAAAGATAAAAGATAAAGATTAGCTAAATTCTGTCGTATCACTTTGTCATGTTTTAAGCCTTGAAGAACTGAGGTCCAAAAAAGGAGAGTCCCCGTCCTCATCATGATATACAAACTTATATTTACATATTTTATGGAATGATGTTTTTCCTACGGAGAAAATCACTAACTTAGGACTGTGACTTTTAATTGTTCATCATCAACCGATCACTAAAATATTTCCTGGCAAAATGCGGTCAGCAGACGAAACAGTAAATTCAAGTTTAATCGTCTATATTTGTTTGGCAATGAAGTAATAAAAATTTCTTTATATATAATTTTCGTTTTTTATTGTTTTGATTTAGTGATATAATTTGTCTAGAGACTCTCCTGTTTTCTTCCTTGATCAACTCCTTCCTATCTTTGTTTCTGTCTAGCTCACGTATCATACTTTTTCACGTTGCTTTCAAAATTTCTTGGAAAGCAGCCTAAAAAGTCAATATATTATACGAGTATTATTGTCTCAAAATACAAGTGTAGTCTTATTTATGTGACATCATAACAGAACCCTTGCTCGAACAGAAGCGTATATATATCATTCCTAGTTCTAGACTATGACAAATAAATTGATGTAACTAAGCATTAAAACAGTTGGTTATAGAAACGGATGATTAGTTTTTTAGGTTTCCTGAATATTCGGATTTTAATAGATATTTTTATATAGTTTATCATAAAAAGATCTTTACCATAAAATTATATTTCAAGTGTTCAAATGTTTGTCAAGAAACTCAATCTAAAAGACAATCATATCTCGTTAAAATATTTCAAGTGTTCAAATGTTTGTCAAGAAATTCAATCTAAAAGACAATCATATCTCGTTAAAATAAATGAGTTATTTTAAAGGAAAACAATTCATATTATGTTATATATATTTCTAAATATCTTTCGTCGTCTGGTAATATTTGCTAATCTGCCAAGTATAAAACTTCATTTACACAAATTTGTGGTAGGGTACATTTCACCTATGAGAATTATGTCATGTTTCATGGTACAGGGAAGTCTCCTGAAGACGGGCAGTAATCTGAAAGCCCTATTCTTGAGTGGTATATAAGGTGCTGCCATTAGAATAATGGATGTTCATGCTCCAGCATGGAAGGATGGCTGTATTGTTCAGACGTATCTTAACTGTCATGCTGCGGGTGTCCAAAATCTGTTATTACCTACGGAGTCGAAGAGCATTGCAAAAGGATAGCAGGGTTGTCTGACGCTTGCGCATGGAAGAGAGGGATTCAAAATACTCGAGAATTTACTTAGATATCGTCGCTCTGAGAGGAAGAAACAGGATTTCTCTGGTACCAAATTTAGACATAAAACAACCATAGATACTCATCCTTACAATAGCAGAAAAAACCTTTGTGACACCAGGGGATAGCGATAGCGTTGTATATTCACACTGCAAATTGATCGACTGCACAGAAATTAAGTTTGCAATAAGAAAAATGGCTTATAACTTTATACAGAGAGCTGGTTATTAGTTGTTGAACGCGTCTGTATAGCCGCTCAATGACTAAAAGGAGAGGATTAGTGCATTTGTTAATTAGACAGGACACATTTGACTGGGGCAGACAGTAACTGCCAATTTTGGTGTACCTGGACTAGGGAGATATCATTATAAATAATGTTCAACAAATAGCAAGTGATATACAGAAACAGACTAAAGGGAAACAATGCGACTATCATAAAGAGACGAAAAGTTCACAGACGCAGAAATACAGGAGGTAATGAGTAACTGCACGTGGAGTAAAACGCCTATTGAAATGGATTTTCTTTCGAGATTTACGAATTCATGCCAGATGTATTAGGCGACCTCTTGACAACCGTCTGCAGCAGATGGGAGCAGAAGAAGAGAATTGCTAAAACTACATGTCAAGAAGATTTAGCGTTGTGAAAAGACGCAGACAAGAGAATATGACAAACAACTGCTGAGCAAATATTTAAAGTGAAACATTGATGCATCTCATGTGTAGTCTGAGCGGGGAAGCACAAAAGTTCGCAATCTATTTACACGACTGTATGACGAAGTATGAAATTTGAGCATAGAATTCCGTCGATGTTAAGCATCATCCCCTGATTCCGAAAGCGGCTCTAGATCGCAGTTCTCTTGTAATATATTTCTTTCTATTCATTCGGTTTTGTGAATAAAAATCCTACAATTTATATGTCTTTGTAATTATCACCACCTTCAATGCAAAACAAAAATCTGCGCAATCCCAATACCACCATCTCCCCACCACCACCACCATCACCACCTCCACCACCATCACCACCTCCACTACTACTACTACTACTACTACTACTACTACTACTCATCAACATAGTCATATCTTGTCATCGTCGTCGTCATCATTTTCATTCCGAGAAACGTCGTGGCCACCGCCATCACTACCGTCGTCGTCATCATTATTGAAAAATGTGTATTTGTAAAGAATAATTATTTTTTAAGAAATTGGTATTATTTGCGAGGAATCATTATCTATAAGAAATTATTTTCTAAGAAAATTATTAATTAATTAGTTTGGAATGAAAATTACCATCATTTAAACGCAGAATGTGGGCGACAACAATATTAGTTGCATCAAAAGCAATGATTTTCATATAAATATTCCAGACGATAACATAAGTAAAAACGATTTAAAAGGACATTGCGAGATCAATATGAAATTTGTACAAGAACCTACTGACACAAAAGCAAGTGTCTGACAGAATCCCATAAAGTGACAATATGCATCCTTGACTGAAGAACATATTCAAGAATTTGCTAGAGCAATGTTACGTTTTTTGTACGTTCAAACAACTGAAATACACTGAAATTTTAATCTATCAAAGTGCGGGTAGTAAATGTATTGTAATAATCTCGTGGCGAAGTGAGTCTTTGGTTATTACCTGTACTTCGTGGTACTCTTTTGTCTGAGTCAATGCTTTTGAACTAGAGCATGATGAAGTAGGGCTTCTTCTTCTTCTTCTTCTTCTTCTTCTTCTTCTTCTTCTTCTTCTTCTTCTTCTTCTTCTTCTTCTTCTTCTTCTTCTTCTTCTTCTTCTTCTTAAACAGGCACAGTGCTCAATAAAATCTCTTATAATACTTGGAAATTTAAGGTGACAGTTCTCTTCGTAAAATGTGCGCAGTGCCATTTATTTAAGCATTCATTTTGGGCTTGATGTCTCTGGACTTTTCTGTTTCTAACTGTATTTCACTGTGTGCCTCGATGATAACAGATATCGCAATGTTTTTCCTATTGTTTTTTTTCATAACTTTATAATAACTGTTATAATTATTATTATTATTATTGTGCAAGGCAGCGAGCTGGCAGAATCGCTAACACGCCGGACAAAAAGCTTAGCGGCATCTCGTCCGCCTTCATGTTCTGCGTTCAAATTCCGCCGAGGTCGACTTTTCCTTTCATCCTTTCGGAGTCAATAAAATAGATACCAGTTGAGTACTGGGGTCGATGTAATCGACTATTCCTCTCTCCCAAATGTCAGGCTTTGTGCCTATAATAAAACAAGGTTACTATTATTGTTGTTGATAATCTTCCCGTCGTCACAGTGGTGTTTGCTATTCACTTACGCACATTTCAATATGATTGAGCAGCAACTGTTTGGCAGAGTTTTCATTAGGTCTTGTTGTTTCAATGTATTGCTATATCCCAACGTAATAATTGTATATCGGCGAATAGTGCTATATTTTTCAATGTTGTGCATATTTGTAAGCTTTATAGTTGTAGCTACGTATTTGCTTCTGTGTTTGTGATATTCCCGAAGGGCCTTCTTTTTACAGAGATTCTTTATCCACACATTCGGGATGTATCTTCTCCAAATATTTATATCTAATAATTACTCAAAACTATTGAAAAAAATACATTATCGTCTATTGGGACTGATGTATTTGGCCGGTTCCCCTTCGTCTCAACGTCTTTGTTCATTTGCATATATCAGAATATGTTTGTTTTGGTATCCTTTTGTGATATAGGTCTACGCCATCTCTTTTATGTTGGTCATGATTATTATCTTCACCTCTACAATTATTATTACAATATATCATTGTTATTATAAGGCGGCGAGCTGGCAGAAATGTTAGCACGCCGGGCAAAATGCTAAGCGGCATTTCGTCTGCCGTTACGTTCTGAGTTCAAATTCCGCCGAGGTAGACTTTGCCTTTCATCATTTCAGGGTCGATATATTAAGTACCAGTTATGCACTGAGTCGATATAATCTACTTAATCCCCTTGTCTGTCCTTGTTAATCCTCTCTATGTTTAGCTCCTTGTGGGCAATAAAGAAATAAGAAACGTTACCACGCCGGATGAAATACTTAACGGTATTTCGCCTGTCTTTATGTTCTGAGTTCAAATTCCGCCGAGGTCGACGTTGCCCTTCATCCTTTCGGTTCGATAAATTAAGTATCAGTTGCGTACTGGGTTGATCTAATGGACTGGCCCCCTCCCCAAAATTTCGGGTCTTGCGCCTAGAGTAGAAAAGAATATATTATTATTACGCAGCGGCGAACTGGCAGAGACATTAGCACGCCGGGCAAAGTGCTAAGCGGTATTTCGTCAGTTTTCACGTATTGAGTTCAAATTCCGCCGAGGTCGACTTTGCCTTTCATCTTTTCGGGGTCGATAAATTAAGTACCAGTTGCATACTGGTGTCGATTTAATCAACTGGCCCCTGGAGTAGAAAAGAATATATTATTATTGGCAGAATCGTTAGCATGCCGGCCAAAATTCTTAGCGGTGTCTCGCCAGTCTGTAAGTTCTGAGTTCAAATTCCGTCGCGGTCGACTTTACCTTTCATCCTTTCGCGGTCGATCAATTCAGTAGCAGCGAAACATTGCGATCGAGGTAATCGATTAGTCCCTCCCCATCAAATTTCAGATGTATCCCCTATAATAGAAATGATTATTATTATTATTATTGTTGTTGTTTTACGGTTAAGTGATGGAATTATAAAAAGCCATTTAAAAGGTTTCGAGGACTTTAGTTATGCCACGGCACAATATTCTATCAATTATTTCCACAGTTCATGATCTGAGATCTTGTCAAGCGCTTGAAGAAAATTTTAATGAAAACTTTCCTTTTCAAATAACATTTGTGACTTCATTAAAGTGTAAAAATACAATATCAGATTCGTTGTGACAAACATACAAAGACATAATTTAAAATACATTATTCTTTATATCTCACATATTAAATAAGTCTTTTTAAAGAAATACTTTCCCCTCGGGTTAGATCTCACCATCAATAAATGTCTTCAACGTTGCTTTTTCTAATTTTTACTTTTTGATCATAAAAATAACATTGTCGTGGTCGTCGTGGTCGTCATCATCATCATCATCATCATCATCATCATCATCATCATCATCATCATCACCACCACCACCATCAACATCATCACCATCATCATCATCATCATCATCATCATCATCATCATCACCAACTACTCTCTTCTCGTCCTCCTTTCCGTCGTCGTCCTCGTCCTCCACCTCCTCGTCCTCCACCTCGTCTTCGTTGTCATCGTCGGCGTCGTCATCGTCGTCCTCCTTCACATTATTGTCGTTATTATTATTATCAATATTATTATTATTATTATTGTTGTTGTTGTTGTTGTTGTTCTCCTTCTTCTTCTCCTTCTTCTTACCATTATTATTATTCATATCAGTTCATAATTCTATTGAGAATTTTATAAAAGATTTCTTAGCAATTCTCAAGCAATAATTGCATATTTGATATTTTTTTTTAGAAATACAAGACTTCAAATACAAACAATATCAACAATTACGTACACAGGAAATGAGCTTTATTTTTACTAAAATTGTCATTCACTGAAACAGAAAGATGATATGTCCTTCAGCTTTCCTCGTCTATTTAATACGTAATTATAATTTTGTTCTAAAATATATTTAGCAAAACATTTTTCTGGTGAAATCACAAAATTCCATTTGCCAATTGTAGTTATAAATAAACTTCTATGTAGTATGAATATTTGGAGATATTTATAGGTCAGTTGAGTTTTAAAGATCAACTTTTGTTCAGCTAAAATGATGCAATGTTTTATGATCTAAAGTATCTTTTAAAATCAATTTCTACTAAATAAATAGAGAGAGAGAGAGAGAGAGAGAGAGAGAGAGAGAGAGATAGAGAGGAAAAAAAGCATTTCATAAAATTAGAGTTAATATATCTTTAAAATCTTCTTGTTCTATGCTGTCTGTCAAGAGGAAAGACAAAAATAGCTAAAATATTTCTCTTCCAGCCTCATTTATTTCGAAGAATTTTTCTGCATCATTTCAATGATTTAGTTTGTTGTCATTTCCGCATCGTTACATAAAGATTAATATTGAAATTCGCTATGTCTTATTCCTGGAAGCATCACTTGCCATTATCACTGCTGATTATACTAGCTGCAAATTTTAGACGCCGGAAATAAGTCTAGGCATTGCTAGTAACTTATTAACAATTTGTTGGTTTCATTGTTCACTACATAGTTTTTCTTCACTCAGTAAATGGAACCATTATTCGTGTGAATTCGTCTTTCACTACCATTAACTGATGCTTCAATAATTATCAAAACAAATAAAAACACAACGTTGCTGGTTTTTAATGCTGCCAAGTTAAAATAATAAATTTATATTTATTTTTTCATTTGGATTGTCTTTAAATGAAGAGATGACACGTTGAATTAGTCATTTTCTATTGCTGCCTAACACTCGCTGCCACCACTCTCTTTCGCAGTAGTACGTACTGAAAGTCTTAAATATAATGGCTGGAAAAATCCTCCTTCATTACAATCTGATGGTGTTTTCCACCGTATAACAGAATACCTTCTGTATGAAATGGTATTGTGTTGTATATTGTGGTCTACAATCAGGAAATCTTTACCGCATCTAAAATTGCGCCACGTCTTGGTAGTCTGACGTCAGTTCGATGGATGAATTTTGGTAAAGTTCACTAATCCTCGACAATGACAGTAGATACGTGAAAAGTTGTTACGCATAGAAAGCTTGTGGGTTTGCTTATGATTTGCATCCAACACTAACTTGCACACACGAAAGAGATATAGTAGCACCGATTTTACAATGATAGGAAAAATATAGCAAACATCACACACAGGTGATAATCCATCAAAAACTTCATTCCGCGTTTCAGCATTTTCCCTAGTTCTGTTCACATGACTATTGGTCACCTTAAAGGAAAATGATTCAAACAATGTTTTTTTTTTTATATCTAAACATTTTCCACATCATATTTTCTATATTCTGAACAAAGTCCATATTTCTTTTATTGACCATAATATAAGTTAACTGTATCCACAACACGGTGAACCTCTCTGATATAACCGAAAAATAATCAGCGTTTCAGCATAATTTGAAAATTTTCAGATATCATATTCCTTAGGGTGCTCTTTATTTCTGACTCTTTGTTTATCGCTTCATTTCTCTCTTGCATAATTTACTGCAGCAGCAAATCTATTGGAAACTTCCAAATTTGTTGGTTGTGTTTGAAAATTTCGGTAAAACAATATCGTTACACATGATGTGATATCAATCTGTAAAGAATTTGACCAATTGAGACTCAAAATAAACACAATTCCCACAACCTAGGTTCCTTTACATTATCACTCGATCATCAAGAAACAATAGTCACCTCTCTCTCATGCCATGCTCTACCATTTTTGATAAAATAATGATATATTGGATATCAATAATAGCCCTTGATGTATTATTTCGAATAATAGTGATTTCAAATATTGGCAAAAGGTGAGCAATTTCGAGAGAGGAGTTAGTCGATTACATCGACCGCAGTATTCAGCTGGTACTTATTTTATCGACCCCGAAAGGATGAAAGGCAGGAATTGGAATTGGCAGAATTTGAACTCTGAACGCAAACACGTGTCAAAACGCTGCTATGTATTTTGTCCAGCCCGCTAACGATTCTGTCAGCTACTCACCAAATTATTTCTGAATAATATTAATAAAAATAAACGAAATGCCAGTGCCGTATAGTTTTCATTATATAGCAACTATATAGTATACATTAAGTTTTCTAAGTGATGGAATCAAATTTAACCTGGGCTAACATGTTACAAAAAATTGCTTTCACATTAGGATCGTAATATTTCTTCATAAAAAAAGCATATTAGATGTTATTCAAAACCAACTTCTCCTGATTCGCAAAAGCACACACCAACCTGCAACCATTTTGTGAAAATCAAAGTTTTTGCTATATATTTCCTGCCTTACTGTTTTCCATATACGTTTTCAATACAACAATTGCCTCTGTTTCGTATGTACGTTCAATCACTGGAAACAGCCATCTATAATCCAAAGCACAGATTGATTTCTACAAAGGTCAATTGTAATACAATATGAAATACTTACACAACAATTTTTAAAACTCACTGTTGTCGAAGGACTTGCTCGATATCGCAGTGAAATCATTCTTAAATCCTAATTCTTTACAAACCGAAGAAAAAGAGAAATTGAGGAGAGCGAAGGTGATGGATAGAGAGATAGATAGATTGATACATAGATAGAGAGTGGGATAGAGATACGCACATAGAGTGAGAGACGAAAAATGAGGGAGCGAATGGAAAAATGTCTTAGATGAGCAAACTTTGTAACAGAGAATCATTGAATCATTTTGATCATATTTATTGACCTCTGGGGTATCATGCGGCAAGTTATTGAACAATAACAGCAGTGGCAAGCAACATTAATAAAAATAAGCACAACCAGAATCTCCCTGACAGTAAATTCAGTTTAACAATTTAAGTTTAATTCATATGGTATATTTCAGGAATAGTTATAGATACATTAAAGGCAACATTGTCGTCATTATTTATTAGGTTAATAATTTGCTTACCTGAATCCTTTGTAGCTCTTTAGATATTTTCCTCACCGAGAGTTATATATTGCAAAACCTGGACATTAAAAGAATATCATAAAAAATATTTGTGAATTATTAGGAAATGAATTAGTTCCAGAATTACATTATAGCACAGAGCTACAGAATGCAGAAAAAAGAACAAAATAACTCCATTAGTTCATAAAAAAAAGATAGAACACGGAAAACTTAAAGAATACTATCCTAAAATGAGAAAATGTTTATAGAATTCTGAAATAGGTTATGTCAAATAATCTTTGCTAAAGTAAACCATGTATTATCACTTCAACTCTCTTTAGAATTCTCAAGCTTTATCTAATTCTGAAGTCTCTCAATTGGGGATAAAATTGGATAGTATTTGAATAAAATTACATGAAGCATTTATATAATTGATATGTGTTTATTTTTGCTATTTCAAGATGAATATTCAACATATTCAGAGAATCAACTGTGTAATGAGATCTGATTTGTCACATATATCGTACAATAACATTTTTGAAGACGTAGACAATATGGCGTTGCTATGCTAAGAGTAAATACCTGTCATGTCTTCATTTAAATTATATTTCTTAAATTCAGTGAATTAATGAAATGTCGAGTGATAGGAAATCCTGAAACAATACTGAGAAAAACTGATACTGCTTTCTCAGAATTAATCTTAGTTTATCATTATGTTACAGATATATCGTTCAACACGACATTCTCTGCTAACTAATCCTGTAACCAAGTACAGTATGCAGCTGGTAGACAAATAGAATCATTTGTTTTTATAACATAACTGGTATGTATATGGTTAAGAAAGTTGTTTGAGTTAACAAAATCGATAGCCCTTAACTGGTATGACCGGTAGATGGCAGCTCAGCTAGTGATAGATATTCAATTTGGATAACGTCAAAGGTACTTTTAATCTTGTCTGAATCAAAGTGGATAGTTACAAGGTAAAGTATAATTTTACATTAACCAATTATTTTCTAAATCCGTCTTAAACATTAACAATAGTTAAAAAGCCTGTCTATCAAGCATTTCTTCTACAACGAACGTTTACTCTATAATCTAGACATATGTTAATCCTGCGATTTATCTTTGAGATAGATAAATTACTTTAGATCTGCTTCAAACCAAATATGTAGGGAACAAATTGAAAATGTTTCTATACTTCTTTAATGTGATCAGATTTTGGTTGTAATTCATAGAATCTCTATGGGGAAGATCAAAACATATTGTACTTAAGTGTATTTACTTTTCTTAGCAATTCTTTCTTTTTGTACCAAACATGAGTGATAAATGTAACATAGCATGCAGTTCAAAGAGAACCAGAATTGGAATACTTTTATTGAACTGTGTCAAATCTAACTTTGAACTCTGCAATGTAATGTAAGACGTAATCTCGGCCCATGTCAGTCCAGTGTTGTTCAGTAACAAGATTGCTATAAATAAATATCTAGATTTGAAGAGAAGCTGGATTCCAGAACGAAATTGTATTCTTTATAGAAATACTTAAAATATTAAGACATTGTGTTGTTTATACAACTTATACACGCGAAAATGCATGCAGATTCACATACTTCAGACTTACATATATACACACATACTTACATATATTCGTTCAGACAGACAGACAGACAGACTGACATATCTACATACACACACATAAACACACACACACACGCACACGCACACACACACACACACACACGCACACACACACACACACACACACACATATATGTATGTATATATGTATGTAGTCGTCTTTGTGCACATATCAATACACAACACATCCAAGAATATACATATAAATGCATTTTTCTAGGTTTTTAATTTGAATTTCTTACCATGATAGAAAGAATCGGTTTCTAGATTAGAATGAAAATTCATTGGAATAAAGAAAACACTAACAGTGAAGCCATATATAAATGTGTGTATAAATACATACATACATACATAAATATGGATGTGGTGGACCGTTGATGAAATTGTACCGACTACGATGCATAACTGCGTACGGAGTAATGTGTAGTTGCTGCATTTGAAACATATGTTCATCATCGTTGTATATATATATGGTGTTAACAATTTTTTTAAGGAAATTTTTGGTTGTGAATATAACTCCATTGTCCTCTTCGTTTACTATTATTTAACAATCCAACATATCCCCATCATCAGCTGCCCCACGGATATCGTTATGGTTTCGACACACGGGCAGTACCAGTCAATCCAGCAGTGCTAACAGCACTAATATAAGTGTTGTTTGGGAAGAAATAAACCAAAGAAACTACAACTTTCAAACACATTTACCCAATGTACAACCGCATCGATAAATATATTCCACAAAATAAGTTATATCCACTCCTTAATATGTAACTAAACAGTGACAACTCTATTAAGTCATACAAAATTATAATCCCTACCGTCTTCCGTAGTAAAATATAAAACTAAACGCTTACTAACCACATATATATATATATATATATATATATATATATATGTATATATATATATATATATATATATATATAAATATATATATATATATATATATACATATATATATATATATATATATATATACAGAGAGAGAGAGAGAGAGAGAGAGAGAGAGAGAGAGAGAGAGAGAAAGAGAGAGAGAGAGAGAGAAATAGTTTGGGGAACAAACAAGAAGATGTTGAGTACGAACACCAGGAATGTGGGTTTATGTATGACTTCTTCCAGTTTTAAATATATTAATTTTAACACAAGCTTTCAAATCAGAACTTGTGTAAAATTATTTCAATATATACATTTCTTGCCAGTGTCATAAAATACAACGTTATTTTCACTTCTAATAACGTAATGAAAAACTGAACGTAAGTTTGTCACAGGATTCTGTAGCCGCTCCCTTATCTAATATTATTATAGCTTTCACTTCCTTAAACACGGATTTCAATATATTGTGAATAATAGACTGACGCCTGCTTTTCCTTTTCTCTTCGAACATTGCTTTCATTGAATATTTGACGAACATCTCACAACATTGCATCTAGTTGTTCCAATATGTATTTTATTGGATTGAGATCAGTGCTATGTGCAATATATTCCAGAGATTCGATTCCTTCAACTCGTTTTCGAGCTTCTGAAATGTTGCTTGTAATGTATCTAATACCATACTCTTGAAAGACTGCGCCATTCTTATCAGTACCTTTCGTTGGAATAAATGGGTAATATTCCCTAAGCATTAGCTGACAGTACCCAGCACATTGGTTATACTACTTCTGCTATAACTGTAGGACGACGTAGGCATTGGGAATGGATTTCATTGCGGGAAACTGAAAGAAGCCGTTGTATACACACGAGCGCGCGCGTGCATATATATATTTATATATATATATACATATATATATATCTATCTATCTCTCTATCAATAATCCTTGGATAGAATTTATAAATATTTAATGCATCACTAATCGCCCTTCCACATATCATATATTTCTTAATATTACAGTCCTTATTGCTTGGAGAAGAGATTATATTGAACTTTATTTCGAGTCAAGCTTTGTTAGCTAAATCGACAAAGCAGTTTAACATAAATTAGCATGGTTTTTATCTGTACCCTAAATGATTAAACTTGACATACAATGGTATCCACCTACATACGTGTCTATTAATGATATTTCATTTCCATTCGATATTTCTTTTCCATTCATTTGCATATATAAAAGGCCATAAGTACAAGTTCCCGGATACTCACTTGGACGCCACCCAACCAGATGAACAACCGAAGACACGAGCAGAATTACCATAAAAGTCATTCCAGCCGTAACTACTGCGTCGCAGGATAGCTTTTCTTAACTTGGATGTGTGATATATAGAGAAGCTCACAATAAAAACAGCGATCTGTGTATGGTGGTATATTATTCTAAAAATATATACTCCAGGATTAATAAATGAAAGAATCAGATTCTTTATAATTGCTAACTTGGAAACATGAACACTGAAGTCAAGCACCCTCATCTCACTAGGTCTTCCGACGTGACAACACTCATCAAAAAGCCAACCTCTGTATAGATTCTTGGTATTAAAATTGATAGAAAGAGCTTTGCAGGAACAGATATATCCATAGATTACTTCGACTTCTTAAAAAAATAAGTCACGCTGTAGGAAATATGTCTGTCCATGATGTTCAAACGTACATTAGAAAACTTTGTTATCGACAGCGATAGACTGAATTAATGGGGTAAGATTTTGTTTAAACTTCCGTACTGACTGTTTATTGTACTGATCATATCCCTAATGCTATTAGCCCACAGATACTGTAAACACATATTATTTTCCTCAATGAGCAGAGGAGTCATTTCGTAGTCATTTAGACTTTTAGAAAGACTAACCGCCGATCATACCCTGTTATCTTAAATGAAAAATAATACATAAGGTAAATATTTGTAGATAAAATAAAACAGAGTCCTACCATATTCGAACGACTAATAGGCCTTATTGTCAGAACTGATTTGCAGCAAAAATCGGGATGAACATTATGAAAACATTAATAGATAACTTGTTCAGCGTTGTATGCAGGGTCAGAGTCGAGACCACGCTTTGTATGTAAATACTATCAATTGTCTTTTACAAGCATTTTTATGAATGCTTTATTGAATTTGCTATGAAATTACTTGGTGGTAGTCGCTCCAAATCTATTGAACGCTTAAGTATTAGAGTAGAGAGAAGTCTGAACAAAAGTTCCTGTGTTGTCACATTCGTTATATCACTTGACATAGAAAGTCTATATCTAATTTTGATCCAAATTATTCCGAAAATATGCAAGATAAATCCAATATATTCAGGAAAATGGGCATTTGCAACATAGCGATAGCCGATGACAGAAAAGAAATAAAAGAAAATAACTGCAAACAATTTGATAAGACTTGCCAATTCTATAAAATAACAGCCAGGTATAGGAAAGGAGAAAGAAGAGAGGGAGAGATAGAGTGAGTGAGAGAGAGAGAGAGAGAGAGAGAGAGAGAGAGAGAGAGAGAGAGAGAGAGAGAGAGAGAGAGAGAGAGAGGTTGAGAAACGGAGAATGTTAGGCAGTTAGAATGAAGGTAGGGAGAGCGAGAGAAGTGTAACCTTCATCCCCAAAGAGAAATAAAGGCACCACAAGGGAAGAAATACAAAAGCACCAGAACATCAGGATGAAATAAAGAGTTCTCAGAAAATTTTCATGATTTTCAGAATAGTTATGTAGCAAATTCACAAAAAGCATTGTATGAAGTAGAACTAAATATCTTACCGAAAATGGTCTTCATTCTAGAACTGACACCACCGTTATATGGTGCAATACTACCTGAAACGTCTAACAAAAACTGCAAGACACTCTTCAATATCTTATGGCTGTACCTTACATAAAATAGGAACTATTGAACATTTTAGTGGAAGATGAATTATAAGAGCAAAGGGAGTGTTTTAAGTTGAAGCATATTTCATAATACATCTGCCAGACGTTACTTTGCAAAGGCTAAATAAAAAAGAAATCGTATGAAAAAAAAACTGGACGCAAGCAGATAAATTGCTCTAATTCCAAATGCGAAAAGTATTGCCTATTGCAAGTGTGCTTACCTGAACTGAATTATTACTCCACCATGTGTAAGGAATGTATATGAAAGCTTGAGTTGTAGTGTTCTGAGTGTTTGGTTTATGACCGTTAGTTCCGGGTTTCGATTCTCGAGGCATGGACTTTATTTAAATTTAATTCATTCCACTCAGCTACCTTTCAGCCATGCTTTCAGTTTAATTCTCCGATGGACTGCCATCTTCTTCAGCGGCGATAAGTTTGTAATATTGCTTAAGTGCTGGACAAATTGGAATAAGATGTATTCTAATGGAGCAGTAGGCTCGTGTGTTAGTTAAATATTTAATAAAATTCGAGTATTTCTTTTATCTTTCTTTTGTTTCTCTCATTAGACAGCGGCCATGCTGGGGCAACACCTTCAATCGATCCCAGTACTCATTCTATCAACCCCTTTTACTGAACCGTTAGGTTATGGGTATGTTAACAGGACAACACTAGTTGACAATCAGAGTACATACACACACACACACACACACACACACACACACACACACACACACACACACACACACAACACACGAATACACACTTACATATACGACGGCCTTCTTTCAGTTTCATCTACCAAATCCGCTCACAAGGTTTTGGTCAGCCCGAGGCTATTGTAGAAGACACTTGCCTAAGGTGCCATCCCGTGGGATTGAACGTGGAACTATGTGATTTGGAATCATGTTTCTTACCACACAAGTACGACTCCATTTGCCTAAGGTACACTCTGATCACGCCAGCAAATCTTGGACCAAACCCGTGGCAGTCATATCCATTACAGCTCCTTGTACATAAGGGGCGATATTTCATGGGAGTTTCGTAATGTATAAAGTCAAACAAGCAAAGCAGAATCCCTTAATTATCGTTCTCAAAATAGGAATGAAAACACTGAATGGGAAATCATGTGACATATGTCAAACACAAGGCTTTCAGTTAGAAGTTATAAATTTACATTTGAAAGCCAGAAGGTAACTTGTGATCACTTGAGTGGAAGGTAACAGGGTTTTAGCGTGTTTTGATGTTGTGGTTATATAGCATGAGGACAGCTATTGTCAGCAACCGTACATGTGATCAATAGGTATTCCAGCCTTAACCATCTTGCTTATTTTATTTTTGCTTTTACAGATACACACTATCTGGTTTCATGTCTTCGAATATGTAATTTCTTCGTAGACTGCTTTTCTCTCGGAAAGATGGTCTACATCAGACTTGGATGTTATTTCAAAAATGAAGATGCGATACAGAAAATAGAGTGTCGGATAGAAGTAAGTATCTACATGCCAATCACTTGCTGACTGATAGCTGACATGCATGAATATCTAGCGAACAGAACAACGAATATTTGAGGCTCTGCAAGAATCCTGATGGAATTAAAAGGTGACAGATGAACTGATGTGTATTGACAATTGATGAAAACTATGAAAAACTTTGAAATGGAATAAATATTAAAAATTCATATGGCATGATTCCCATTTTACGGATTGTTAAGTGCCTTAAATTATTTGGCAGTCATGTTGGAATACAAAATGTTCTTCAAGTGATGTCAGAGAATTGCACCGGCACATTTCAAGTGAACTAGATTAAATTTGAGATCAAAGTAGAAATTTTAATGGAGCTTCATTATCTCCATTTGATCTTCTTATTAATTTTGTAAGTGAGTAAATCCGTATAACAGCTACTTAAAATTAATTATTATATGTAATGCCAATATATGATTCCATAATTAGTAAAGGTTTTCAAAATATTTACGTTTGTTACAATGCGATATAATTTTCATATTGGATTCTGAGCTATATTTTGGGATTGACAAATAGTTCATAAATACAATAAAAACGAAGACATGGACAGAATAATCAGTTTCTAAAAAGCAACGAGATTATCTGGAAGAAATGTAAACTTAACCCTAGTGTTGATTGTAGCCCCCACTTCACATTTTAAAGCTTAATGTTACCGTGATTAACAGCCAAATCGTTTCGAACACTGATAACTTGTTCCTGGTATTTCAGTTATCCTTAATCCAGCAGAATTATTCTGACTTTATGAAGCTTGTGATGCTGGATGCAGAACACAGCCGTTTCTTCTTAGAAGCGGGATCTCTTACTTGAACGCGGTAATGCTACGCAACGATGTGTTAACAATTGTTTACGTAATATTACTAACCCAGTAATAACTTGGAACAACTAACAATGGCCATTGGTTTTGAATTGAACATTAAGGTGATGGTGGGTCGTTCCGTTATTGACCCCTGAGAGAGGAAATGCCAAGTTAACCGTGGTGAGATTGGTTATATCGAAGCATAAAGAGTTGTTTTAACAATTAACATGAAAGTTTTCCTACGTCCTGACTAAATCGCAAGCTTATCACCCTATTTGGAATAAGCAATAGCTATATCGTTTTCAGGCAAAATGGTAACAATCTGGAGGCGATGGTGCTCGTCAATATTATCCTCATGTTTACTTTGAATGATTCATTATTTCTTCGACACTGAAAGTTGAGTTGACAGGGTTTGAACTCAGTATATAAAGAGAAGGAACAAATAGTTGGAATCTGTTTCTTCGATACTCATTTGTACCTGTTATTTCGCCACCCCTATTTGAAATAAATAACGGAAATGATATGAGCTGTTAAAAAGATATGCTGCGTAAATTTTCGAGATTAAACTTTCTCTATAGAGACAAAAGTTCTACATTTTCATTCTCTAAGGTATTCTAGAGAGAGTAACATAGACGATGACGGTCGTCATGGAGTAGTTTATTCATTAATACATACAAGTACCAAATTCATGTATATTACATTCCATCCAAAATACTGTTCGATATATTTGATCATTGATCATCTTTTGGTGTTATATTCCCGGAGGCGTACCAAGTGCCAGACAGATGCAATGTAAGTATTGTAATATAATTGATCTCGAAAGATGAAGTTAATAGTCCGAAAAATGATATAATCTTATTAACAACAACTTGATTCAGACTTTTGTGAATTAAAAATTATTTCAGTTGGGGAGAATTATTTACATTTATATATTTGCATTACTTTTCTAAATCATTACAATTCTGTCTTTTTTTGTTTTAATTTTCGTCATAATCTACCTTGTTTTACGTGGTAAAAGAAATGTTTACATGCGTATGAGTTAAGTTTTTTTTTCTTTTCTATTGAGGAACATGCTGTCTTCTAAAAGTATGGTTACATCATTTATTCAACGAAGAATTTAAATCTTGCTTAGTGTGCTGATCACATCTTGTTAGTAGACAGTACTGCCAAATGAAATCAATATAGCTGTCAACCCGCAATACCGTCGTATCTCTGCTGTTGAACAACAAGCAATATCGTTTCTCTACATTAACTGATTCTGGATATATGTTATCTTTTGAGAAATACAACTGACTTGCAAATTTAACACACATAAATAGTATCTCTGTAATAAATAAGACAGACAGAATCCTGAGTATATCGACTCTTACATTCCGTCTGGTGTCGCTGCTATTTTTTTTTCTTTTAGCCATAGCTGTTATATTTACACCTTGCTGTATAAATCTTGTAAACGCTGTTACACATACCGCACGTCGGAAACACCGAGAGCATGTGGGATACGATTATTCATATTACATGCTCGCTTCATATCCCAAATCGAATCAGCTTTTTCATCGTAAACGTGTGTGATAGCATAGGTTTAAAGCTTCTTGTTTCAGAGTAAATAATTCTCTTCCAGGTTGTCGTCGCTTCATTACCGGCAATGTAACCGTCGTTATCGCCGATTAGGGGCGAGGGTGAACGATAAAAACAGCAAATGAAATTCAGAAAATGTTATAAACCAACGAAATTCTATATTAGACAGAATTAGCCGAAAATTGTTGGTAAAATAATCACGGTGGCTTCGTTGATGGTAGAGGTGATATTGGGAACCGAATCGGTTTTCCCAATAAGTATTTAGTTGTCTGACATAGACAATTATTCATCGTAACATTACTGTGTAAACTATTGCTATGTGGTAGGTGTTCCTCTTAATGTCAAATTCCGGGTGAATCATCATGACACTATGTGAAAAATTCGGGATGTTAAATTCACATATTTAAACTATAAAAGCAAAAGCGATAAAGTACAGGAATAGAAAAGGAATCTTCCTTTATGGAACCTGAACTGATGAAAGGCAAAGTTGTCCTGCACAGCATTTGAACTCCGAGCAGGAAGATGTAACGCATAGCAGAAGGCAATTATATCGGACGCTGCAGCAGATCACCGCATGTATTTTAATTATATACGTTTAATAACCGTATGTATTATATAGACATTGCCTCCCATACCAGAAATACAAGCATCCGCTTGACGGCGCAATTGTGCTGTTTACCGTAGCGCTATGATAAAAGTGGTTTTGATTCAGATTCTTTTGAACTTAACTATTTAATATGTTAGCAAAATTTTTGATTGAGAAATATGTTTAACACTTTTTAATGTTTATCTGATAAGAAAATTTATTCTTATATCTTTCGCCAATGTATATGAAAGAAAGAAAGTAAAGCACATACAATCAAGCACACACTCACGCACACACATACGCGCACAGACATCCATTTGTGAGTATATACAACCTATAGATTATTTTTCAAACCTTTCAGTGTTTGGATAGGGGCCGTGCTGGGGCATCGCATTGCAAGTTTTAGACGATCAATTCCACTCCTGTAGACATCATTTTATATCTTCTACCTATTCACTAAAGCGATTTTCCTGAACATTTAACTGGTGGATGTAAAAGATACTAACCCGGTTACATAGTTTGCGTTATTCAAATTCGTTCGCAGAACGCTATTCGACCAAACGTTATATTAGAAGATTCTTGCTAAATTTCGGCACAGTGGGACTGAACCTAGAACAACGTGGTAGCAAAAGAAGCGTTCAGGTCCACGGCCACATCTCAAGACGTTCCTTTTCCTGTTTATAAATTACAGCTGACTGAGTGACTATAAGTTCTCGATAGTTAAAGAAAAAAAGGTGATTTACTACTGAGACACTTGAAAATGACATCGAATTGTGCAAAATGGAAACGGACAGAATTGCAAAAGATGAAATAAAGGATACATTGGAAATATTCAAACTAGAGGTAATATCGCCTTTTATTGATTTACTTCTCCTATACTTTGGATTTCTAATTCTTAATACTGTTATCATAGACAAACCTCCAACTCCGAAAGGTAATTGTCTTCCCAATATCTAAACCCACCCATCTGTGACATCTGGCTGTATCAGATGCCACCGAATGTCATGAGCTACTCTGGTCCTTCGTTGTTCTTCTCTCCTTTACTATCCAAATCATTAAACGTACAGTTAACAGATACATGGACTTTAACTTATTAGATTCTAAACCTCTACTCCTACTCTTAAGGATATTCTATATGTTTGTAGTACGACAACATATTGTAAGCAAGATATTCATCTTGGTGCTTGATTGCTTAACGCAAAGGAAAACATTGATATACATTTACACACACACACACACACACATACACACACACACACACACACACACACACACACACACACACACACACACACACATATATATATATACACTGCTATTTCTAAATTTTCGGTATGTTGATGAAGCAATTTTTGCTGATCCCTAAATTATGTTTATAATTATAAAAGTTTTACCGATCATGTTTTTCTTTTGCATACGGAACTACTTGGCAAAATTGTTAATTATTAATTTATTAATTAATTGACAATTCCCTGTCCTATATCTATAATATATATATATATATATATATATATATATATATATATATATACATAGATCTTAGATATGCTCAGTCAAAATCTATGCACCGCTTAATATCACTAACAACAGCACTAACATTAAGGCATTTTATTATATAAATATTATGAAAGTCTTATTGTTACATGCCAAATTTACTTTCTCTATTCACTTGAAATACCAGCTTATGTAGAAGAGGAAACAATATCGCAGGTGTAGAGAATAATCTCCATTCATATTACATCTAAACTGAGATTCGAACATGAAACGTTTCATATTTAACTCTATAATTTGTACACGCAACACACACATGTATACACATCCATACACACACTCTTACTCTCTCTCGCACATACGCACACACGTACACACACACACTCGAAATATGGAAGTCGGGGTGCATATATAAGCTAAAAGCAACAAAAGAAGAAAATAACGGGATGGCAGAGATAATGCTGGAGATATCGGAACCTGTCATCAATTCGAAAACAGTTAGAAGGCAAATGAATTCTCTGTATCAATTAACCAACGGTAGTAAATTAGTGCTGCACAATTAAGTGGCCTTCAGTGGAAGAAATTGATGTTAATTCTGAGAGAGTTTGAACTTAAATAATGCAGAGTCAAGAAAAAAGCTTTATGTTATCGCATTACCGTCTTTTCCTGACGCATCACTCTTATTGGAAATATAAGTTTGATATAGATCTGGTTTGAGACATATTATCATGTTGTTTGCGCTATTCATTTTCACACAATTTGCATTGTGTCTCACCCACTGTTATATACATAGATTCTTTCATAAAACATCTTTGAAGAGCTACACTGGTAAAAGAATGCAAGTCTTATATTATAGCTTTGCTGTAATAATAATAATAATAATAATAATAATAATAATAATAATAATAATAATAATAATAATAATAATTACAACAACAAAATTCATAATGAAACTTATTGATATTAATAGTATCCTTACAATTATTATTATTATTATTATTATTATTATTATTATTATTATAATTATTATTATTATCATTATTGTTGTTGTTTTTACTATTACAGTGAATGCCTAATATAGACTGAAAATATTTGGAAATAGCACGCATCAAAGGGATGAAGTATTTTATTGGACAGTAGAAGATTCCAATATCTCTGAAGGCAATGTATTTTTTTTTATTTAAATTCATTATCATATTTTTTATTATTTTTGATATTTTCTGACCTTTTGTTTCTTTTCAAGTCATCATGGTGTCTTGTTCTTTGTTGTTGTTGTTATTATAGACTTTTCTACGAACTTACAACACTTTTGAACCTTGGGTCATTTTAAGTATAATACATGAAAAAAGTGGTGAAAAAAAATGAATGGTAATATGTTTCAAAGATTTGCAGAAATCACGTACAAAATAGTATTCCTTGCGATGTTTTACTTACCGTTTTCTACACACACAAGCACTTCCGCACACTCCCGCACTCACACACGCTAGTCTGCAAATACACAAACACACACACAAGCAAAACACTCACACAGAAAACACACACACATATGCCAACCTGTAATATTAATATGCATATACGTACACAATACACACACCTATGTATTAAGTATACACATGTATATATGTATGCATGTATGTATGTATGTATGTATGTATGTTTGTGTTTGTGTATGTATGTATGTATGTTTGTGCGTATGTATGTATGTTTGTATGTATGTATGTATGTATGTATGTGTGTGTGTATGTATGTATAGCTGCATCGTGAAAAAATATGTTGTGAAATAACGGAGCGAAAATCACAATGAACTATCAGAATTTCTAGTCTAGAAGTGACTCCTAGTTTCTAACTTTCAAGCCTACAGATGTTGAAGATTAATTTAAAGTCTGACATTCCTGTCGAAAATTACGAATTTCCATCTGTTTTTACGGAAATGTCTATCTTCGTGTTTTACACGATTGTTTTATTGGTGTGGGTGTTATTGCTGTTATCGTTTTTGTTTTGGTTGCCCCTGTATTCACTTTTATTTATAGTTTTGGATTTGCTTCGATCGATCCGAACAATAATTAACCCCGGTGCGACTACAGAAACATCTTTTATTTTGCTTCCTGCCAGAATAACTAAATAGTCCGCATGTCTTGTTGCACATAGTTAATTCGTTGGAGTTGATCCTCGGTTCGAGCTGCGCTTTGTGTCCTCCGGGTAGGAACTTCATTTCACGTTATTTCAGCTAACGCAACTAAAAGAAGAAGGATTTATTGCAGCAGCCAAGATGCTTCCCTACGAATAAATTATCGATCTTTTCAGCTGATGAGGTAAAAAATGTTGGAAAATCCAGCATAAGGGCCGTATGGTTCTGTAAGCTCGTTGCAAACCCATAATGTACGGAGAAACTCAACATTATAATAATTTTGTATTCTATATAGACGAGAAACAGTGATATACCAATTGGATTTTTCAGTAAAAGTCGACGGACCAGGCAGAATGCTTGTCTTGGAATTTATTATTTTATGTTAATGGTTGTCAGGCATTGAGCTATTTTCCTGAGAAAGCTTTTGATCAATTTCTTGCGACGACAATAACACCGATATATTTGACTGTTATTTATGATCAATCTTGGAAATGCGAAAACGAAAAGGTAAAGTTACACCACCAACAGACATAATATATTAATCCATTTTATGGAAAAATTTACTATTCAGCCTACGTTTGATATGCATTTAGAAAAATACCAATCTTAGCATTAATAACTATATTGCTTTAGTTCTCTTATTTTTTACCACGACCAGTGGCATTTTCAACTTTATATACGAGGGGGAATCTAAAAGTTCACGGACTAGTAACGTTTAATAAAAGATAACTTATTTACCTAAATTTTAGCATTATCTCTTTTGATCTCAGCATCGATCTCAGCATTCCTACCGCTTTTTGAATCCGGCCTGGAAGTCGTTTTCCGTAAGCGAGTCAAGGAACTCCTGTGATTCGCTCCGAATCTCGGCAATGGTGTTTAAACGGTGACCTTTGAGCTGCATCTTCATCTCGGAGAAGAGATGGAATTCCGCAGGTACTAAATCTGGCGAATAGGTGGATGCGGAAACAATACCATGTTGTTTTGGGGATAGAAACTCACGATTGTGGAGAGGCCAGTGACAAGGTGCAGAATCCAATACTTCGCCCTCCACAGAATCGTTCGCTTTCGCCCAATGACCTCCAACGAACGCTTCAACACGTCGCAGCAAAACTGTCAATTGACAATCTGGCCCTGAAGGCGAATTCACGATGCGCAATACCACATTTTAGAGGATGACGCTCGTGGCAAGTTATCATCGTCTTTTATGGACGTTCTTCAGCTTTTGAAGCTACTGTGCCACTCGAAACATTGCGTACAACACATTGCCTCGACACCGTATGCTTGCCGAAGCATGCTCAATGTCTCAGTATGCAGACTTCCCATGGTAAACCCGAAATTGTACGTTGACTCTTTGTTCCAGCTTCCTGTCCATAACAAACCCGCTGACTACAGCATAGGCATGGCCAGAAAAAAACACAAATTTCACAACTAAACACTGCAAGTCACTCAGCACGTTACTTCCTACAAGTTACTGCTAGCTGTTAATGTACATGAAACTGTGTGCTATCATCTCTCGGCGAACTACAGAGCTTAACCTGGAAACTGAAAATACCACATCGTAAAACTATGCAATATAGGCAATGCTGTTTTACCTAGAACTTTCTCTGTGTGATGCTTATAGCAATACAATCTTCTTGCGTCCCTGTAGTTTTGTTTCTATGCACACTGCTTCATTTGACTTCGTTATAACAATTTGTATGACTTGATGCCAGTAGAGTATTGCGAATCCAGAGCCAGCTTAAGCGGATATTCATTCTGCAATTTGGAATGCGCTCTAAAGACATTCCAGATGTGACTATCTCATATGTTTTACGATTATATAACTGTACCATATTGTTTAAAAAATGTTTCAGTTGTTTTACTGAGTGCTGTATATCTAAATGGTTGATTTATCTGATTTCTTCAAGCAGGGTTCGTGACTGTAGAGATGGCTTTCACGTCAAGTTGAATTAGTTGAATTCAAAAGCGCTGTCCTCACACAGGATAGCTATAAACTTCGGATATGTGTTGTGATAGTGATATTAATTTATAGAGGTTAGCAAAGGCACTCAGTCACTTTCTTTCTCTATCATTGATTCCTTACTTCTCTCTCTTTCTCTCACTATTTTTCTCTTCTCAACAAACACTTTGGTACAGGCTTGACCTCTATACATAGTAAAAAATGAAAACATATTTCAAGATGACAAAACAAATATTCATTAATTCTATCACATCAATACAAACATTAGCCAATAATGTTTTCCTTTATTTTGTGAAATAAGAGCTATAAGACAAAATGTAATAACAATAAAGAAGCCAAATAAATGGCTCTTCCTGGTATTATTTTTATTTGTTTTTTGTTTTCTATAATTGTTTCAAATGAATATCCTCTTCTATTTCTTAAGTTTTTCTGAGAGAAGTGTCCATTTTTAACTCAGCAAATATCCATTTTTCCAAAAGTGAATAAAACAATGCTATAGTAATTTTGTTTTATATCGCTTTTCTGAATGGCTCTTTGGACAATTAATAGCAGCAACCAGATTCACAGGTGTCAACTATAGCTACTATATGTCTTTCTTTATAGCCCCAGTAACATATGTAATCGATTGCTTGATTGGTGTGACCGCGAACAGGCAATTTACAATCGAAATTGTTCTAGATGTTTTGTGTTTGACGTTAAAATTACATGGTCCACCTTCCGAAAACAAGAAACAATATAATGGAAGAAACAATGTTAATAGCTGGATGATTCAAAGAAATAAAGATGAATTCGCGTTTCGTAAATTATGAATAGGCATTCTATAAAGGAAGTCTTTATGAAATATATTTTATTTCTGGTAATCATCTCTTACGGTTTTAAGGGTGTCTTGTCTACAATAAATAAAATATTTCCTTGAGAAAATGAGCTGTGATTCATTACGTGTGTGAATTTTAACGTGTATATGTGTGTATCAACGTGTGTATGTGAGTATACATATATTAGAAATATACATTTTGGTTTATTTCATTCAATGTGGGTGTATATACATTATATATACAAGTACGTATTTAGACATCGATGAATGAATGAAAATGTGTACACAGACACAAATACATACACTCACACAGATATATATATATATATATATATATATATATATATAGATGTGTATGTGTGTGTAGTTGTATATGCGTGTATGCATATATGGTGGGGGCGTGTATGCAATAATCTTGCAAATAGATATTTCGCAATGATAACGTATATAAATCTTCAGGCAATATGATTTAGCGAGGGAACTCGATGAAATAGAAAACAAATACAAAATTCCAAGCAATAACACGTGTATTACTGCATTAGGATGCAAATACAATGGAGTGATACCTGCGAAAATGTCGAGAAAGATAGATATTTATGGGACACATGCGATATCTCATAACGTATTCTGGCGTTTGGACTATTGTAGATATCTATTTTACTATACACTTTGATTCTGATTTTGTATATCTCTTAGTTTTATCAATCTCTATATTTTATTTTGTACGTTATAATTCTAAATATCAAGGATGGTGGATTAGTGGAATGGCTAGGGTCAGAAAAGTTTCACCCTTGTGTTCAAAACCCAGTCAGAAATTTGTCTTTCATGTTCATGAAATAAATGACTGTTAAGTACTGGAGTCGATAAATTTGAGAAATGTTGTCGTCTCCAAAATTAATAGACTTAAGTGAATATAAAAAAACCCCTTCTTTTGAACATGATGCACTGTGTTGAATCGTTACAGAACAGGTATTGGTTAAGTTCTTGGGTACTTGTTCTACTTTTTCTCCCTTTTGACTACAGATCAACTTTCAAATTCTTTGTAGTCGGTAGATAAAAAAAAAAAACGTATCAGTCAACAACTGATTTTCATTTCATCTAAAAAAAATTAAAAAATGATAAAGAAGAAAAACTCAGTGCCACTAAATTTCTGACATTGTGTTTACTTGAGACAGTTTTAAATTAAGAGAATTGATTTAGAAGAGTGCTTAAAGCGTTGGTCAATATATCACACTGTGTTTTCTTCTGGAGGACATCTTTACCTGACATATTCCCGTTGTCTTTAAACTATAGCACCAACTATAGCACCAAAAGCTTTTCCTCAATTTTCTTTTATTCCTCGATCTGGTCGGCCGTAGGCCACAATAGAAGACACTTGTCTAAGGTGCCGCGCAGTGGGACTGAACCCGGAACCATGTGGTTGGGAAGGAAGCTTCTTGCGACCCAGCCACTCCTGTGCCCGTGTTAGTAGAATTTATTTATTACTCTCATTGGGCGTCGTCCATTTGTTTTAGTCACGGCTGTATATGATATGTGGTCGATGCAGTTAATATTCCAAATATTTTATGAGACTCCATTGCAGATTGACGGTGCATTTATTTGGTCAGACATATTATTCAAGATGTGGAATTTATCTGTGAAGTAACGAATACGTCGTTCGGTGCTGTTGGAATAAAAATTCGAGACTGAAAGACGATTTGAATGATAATCTCTTCATGCAAGTAATTAAAATACTTGACCGGTGTTGTATTGTTTTTGGTCTTAGGGAAATTAGAGCTACTATTCTAGATTTGCAGTTGCTTTTCAATTAAAGATGAGCCTTCCTATTGTAGACTTATGATGACTAGAAATCTAGTTTTCATCCCCAAGTCGTTAAACTAGATATGACTAGAACTACATTATGTAACGTTCTCTTTCGGTATTTAAAAGAAAAGAACATTTGATGGACATTTGCCTGATATTTATAACTGGGTGATTAATCATGTAGAAAAATTCTCTCATAGGAATAAGTTCACTATCAATGTGCAAATATCATTTAGTGTGATATTCATAAGTTTATCTCTTCATTTTAGCCTTCATTTTCAAACATAAGGTAGAAATTGTTCCACCCCTCTGTATATCAATATTTGCTTCGGTCTTAAAATTTACAATTATTATAGCTAAGACTTAAAAGTAGAATGCAGTAAGTGACATGGTTATATGGTATACGGTTTCTTTTCTAATTTTATATTATGTTATTATGATTGAGAACCAAGTGAGCTCCCTTAAATTTGTAATTTATATAGATATAGATTATTAATTAAACCTAATGCAAACATTAAACCATTGTAAAACCCGAAAGTACAGCATAGCAGTTTTTTTATTGGCTAAAATAAATTAGTCCGTATTCACACCCCCTTCTTAATTGAACTATGCTATTTCATTTTATTTACTAAACGTATTGAAAGAATTGTTTCTTATAAATAAATCAAACACAGTACATCAATAATACTAAATTTACCATATGCACTTTGATGTTGAACGCAGCGTCAAAATCTTCAAAGGAAAAAAAGGAAACACTTTCTCACTCATTCAAGAACTAGCATAGAAATTAATTATAGGTTAAATTAGCATTTAAAATCCTGTCAGAAAGTTGTAAATTTATAAAGATTAATTCAAAATATAAAGAACTAGAATTTACTCACAAAATGATCTCAACAATCAAAAAAATATTTAATCAATATATTGAAGTGATATGAATAATGGTATTTCTTGGTTCTGTATCAATAAAACCATGAAATGAGTTAAATTTACTGAAACGAATTTTGGTATGAAAAGAGCCAAAGTGATTATATAGTGTTGTGGTTTCTGTATTTTCACTTCACCTGGTTCATAAGATTAATAGTAACATTAATTTTCCGATCATTTTTCCTGTAATGTTTTCTGCCAAGGAAGTAATAGAAATAATCATATATTCTTTGGATTGTTTGATGTCTTGCAAAATACAACAACAACGGAAAAAAACAAAAAAAGTTCACAGGCCTGAATTTTGATAAAGAACAACAAACTTACTAAATCATTTTGAAATTTAAGTAATTGAAAATTACAGACGTCAAACTCTGTACTGTTTTCACTGTTTGTTTCTTTGATCAAAGGACTGATTTCTTGCCTATTGAGATGATGCCAATTCTTTTGGTGAAGAGGTCTCAGTTGACTAAATTAAACCTCATAAATTAATGACAGTTATTTTTATCACCCCCTCAAAGAGAAAGGTATAGGTGAGAGTGAAGAAGCGAAAGAAGGAATGATAATCAAAGTCAATTTTGATAGGAAATAAATTTTAAAATAAATTCTATGAGAGCAAATAGTCCAATGTATTTTAATGACTGCATTTTGCACTGATCTTCAGTTTAATCTGCCGCTCATTCTAGATATGTCCGTATATTCGAAACGTTTAAATATATTTTTCTAAGCATGTGAAAGAAAAATGTCTTGCGTGTACTTATTTGGAAATTTTCATGCATTATTAAAATTCATGCATCTTCCATTAAATTTTCATGAGCCGTTTTCTTGTTGCTGTAATTTTTGTTGCATTTACCTTAATGTCTCTTGGGAGTTGTTCACATTTAATGTTTCAGACTTCTTAAGTTTTTGTTGGCTCTAACGCTAACACAATTATATCACTGTAATTTCAATTAATATACAATTAAGATATTAGGATTGATTGATAGCTATACCCCAGAGAACCAGTAAATTTCTTAGTGTTAGGCTTTTGATGTATATTGGAATATTACTCAAACTAACCATTGAACAATGTCGATACTTTAGCACTGTATACTTCAAACTATATCAGTAATTTTCTTGCAAATCCTTATTATTTACGACATCCATTTTTACCAATTATATTTTGCTGTATTTTATTCCTGTCATTCCTGCTTATCCTGTCCAATCTTCTAAAGATACACATGTCATTGACATCTATCGTTTTCATCAGAGCAGTGCATTTACTCCAAATTTAATAGACTCAACCTTATATGCAGTTATATGTGATTTCAGATGATATTTTCTGTTATAATAGATTTTATTTGAGCCTTATAACTTTATCTTCAGTATAGAAATCATCACTTTCCCATACAAACAAAGAAAACTATCACGAGATGGACGGAACTTTCGAATCGCCACGTTTATATTAATTGAATTTGAATATCATAGGTAATCGTTCATGATTCTCCATTTGTGTTTATTAATACCGCATGACAGATACTAATGCATATTTGTATACAACTGCATGCCTCTTGTCTATTTACAAATATATCTATTTCTGTATCTTTTATAATTTTATCATGTAATATGCTTAAGTACTCCGCAATTTTCTTTATTACATTGTGTTTTTATGTATTAATTATAAGATCATAAACGAAGAAATTTCTTCAAACGATTGTTCTATCTTTTTCCTTCTTATATACAAATATATGCACATACATATATTCGCATATATGTATAAAGATACACACATGTTCACGCACAAATATAAAAATGCTTACGCAGAACGTGCAGGAAGTATTTGATAAAACAACTTTAATATTGTAAATGTTATAATAACCTGCTTTTTGAACTAGTATTCAAGATATACCAGTTCAAATGGATTCAACATATACTAGTTCAATTGGATTCATTGAATGGCTTCATTCAAAATTTGGTACCTTGTGTAATGTTTCCATCACATGGCTACATGCCTCATTCATTTCCTTCATGTAAAATATTGGTCGACGTGACTTAGAATTTGTAAATATGAGTGAAACACTGTCAATAAACGGGTGCGTGCGTGAGACGAGTTCCATTGTCTGATAATCATAGGTATGGTCACACGCATAAAAATACGGTGAGCGCCACACACACACACACACACACATGCACCCCACACACATAATTTACTATTCCGTGTTGGTGAGATCACGAAAAACTTCTCCATCTGTTGAGAGATAAATATTATTTAATAGACACAATACATATTTTTATTTGCCACTACTAGTTTCAGACGCTGAGAACATGCTATGCAATGTTTTATAACACGTCTGACATCTAGGCATAGACATCAGGAACAGGACATAATGAGCTAAAAAAATGAATGAAAGAAGAAACGCGAAAGGACGAGAAGCAAGTATATAGATAAAGTGAAAGGAAGAAAAATCTGAAAAGAAAAAGTAATCAGAAAGAAGAAAAAGGGGGGAAAAGAGTTCTCTCCCTTACACCGTAAATTATAAGATGGAAAAAATAGTTGTTTATAGGTTATCGTACATGTATTAATCTGAAGGAGGAACTTCACAATTCTTCAAAAGGAATTTAGGTGTATGTTTAAAACCACTGCAAATTTCAGATCTAGAGTTCAGTAGTGAGTTGAAGATCTTAGATCTGAAAAGGATGTGAGCTCTTTCAGCTATGCATAACTAACATTGTTTTGATCCGTTAATATATGATATGGATTTTTCGATTGATGTCCACTTTACAGTATGTTATGTTGCATTAGGTTTCCAACTCCAAACGTGGGTAGCAAAATTATTAGCTTTGCTTTTGCGCCTATGTCGGGAGGAACCAATACATATATATATATATATATATATATATATATATATATATATATATATATACAGGGAGAGAGAGAGCGAGAGAGAGAGAGAGAGAGAGAGAGAGGGGGGAGAGGGAGAGAGCGAGAGAGAGAGAGAGAGGAGGAGAGAGGGAGAGAGGGAGAGAGAGAGTGAGAGAGAGAGAGAAAGATAGAGAGAGAGACAGACAGATAGATAGATATGAATAGGAAACCTAATCTTATTGACTTTGAATATTAGTGAAATAAGTGGCATTGCTGAAACTTTGTACGCTTTAGGTTCAGCCAACATAGCTACTGTTCCTGAAAGCCTTGTTGCATATAATAAGGAAAGCATTTCCAGAAAACTTTTAAAATATTTGCGCGTAACAATCAGTATTTTATACTTCAAAGTTTACACAAAATGTTATTTTGCGAAATTATTTTCGGGATCTCGATCAAAGATAGACACGTAACAATAACACTACCAAAAGCAATAGCTGTCATTATAGTATCAATAATAAAATATAAAAACTGTTGTAGCCGTAAGCATATTTTGCCTACATCGTCAGAGAATTGGACAACTGTTAAAACCGTTACACACACACACACACACACACACACACAAAAAAAAGAAAAACTTAACAATATCTGCTTCGAATTGAAGATGACTTGCAATACCGATTATGATTATGCGCAAAATAAGGATGATAATGATGATAATGATGATGATAGTGATGATGATGTTGGTGCTGCTGCTGCTGATAATGATGATGATGGTGATGATGATGTTGATGATGACGATGATGGTGATATCGACAGCGGAAATGATGGTGTTATTGTTATGGTTGTGATGATGATTATGATGATGGCGACAACAACGACGTTGATGATGGCATTATTGTTGTTCGAGGTGATGGTGAGGATGATTGTCATGCTGATGACGTTAACGACGACGACGACGATTCTTCCAATCCGCTGCACTATTAGTAACCAAAAGAATAATTATCGCTGTCATCACGTGGCAAAGACTGCGTTATCTTCGTCACTATCAATTATTACTGAATCAACAGAAATCAACATTTTCTGCAACACTAAAACAGCTACAAAATCAAAATAAAATTAGATAAAAAAACGTCATAAGAATATAAACAATTTCTGTAACGCCATTATTATCTACATAATTGACAACACCAAATACAATAACAACCATAACAACGATTACGTTAAGAAGCACAACAACAATAACGGCAATCAAAAACGTTTATCAATGGTGACTACAAAAACAGCCACACTCATTATCTCTCTCACTCGTAATAACAGTTGAATTAAAAGACAACATCACTATTAATGATTATTGGAAAGACAGTAACAACAATAACAATATCATTCATCATGGTATTGATAACAACTGCACGAAGCAAACAAATACAGCAATAGTACTTGGCTGTCTACAATTGTATCAACTGCCGCAGTAATAATATCTGTGAAGCATTTCATTGATGTTGAATGCAATTACAACGTAACAGCAATGTTATCGTCATGACCAGCGACACCATTATGATGACTAATATTTTCAGCCTCAAAACCGCAATTGCATTTCTCAAAGCAACAGCAACATCGTTATCAACCAGTGCTATCACCTGTAGTTTTTACATGATTATTCTTCGCAACAATAGCGCCTCAATTAACATCAGCTACAAAGTCAACAGCAGGGCCAGTATTGAGACCAACTGTAACGAAGCAACATCATTATCTACAGCAGCAGACACACTACAAAGGAACAGCACTAACGATAGTATAGTGACTGTGTTAACAACGACACCATTAGCGGCAGCACCCTACCTATCAAATCTATTCAAGCAACACAAAATGTCCAACATCATTTATTAAACGTAGCTGAATCAATGCTAAGATGACCTGCAGCAACAGAAACACTGGCTATACAATTTGTAAGATCGACAAGTGTAATAACAGCGAGATCATTTGCATGAAAAATGTAACATGAACAACGTGAACCGTTGGCAAAAATTACACGCCTTAGCAACTATCAGTCAGTCATGATCTTTTACAATACCTTCATTATCAGTAACAAAGATTAAGCAAAAATAAGATTTAAAGGAAACCGTTTGAAATAACATAAGGGTGAGTAAACGCATATATTTGTAACTTCTTGGAGGTATTGTACTGGATATCTTAAAGATTAAGATAAGAAATTACTAATGTCCATTACAAACAATAGATGAGTGACATATTTCTTCTTTGTATGTCCCGATCGATTAGATTTCAAGGCTAATGTACTAATCGTTGTAGTTTAATTTATCGGGAAACAACCGATGTTTGATTGTGTTGTTTCACAGGTGCCCAAGAATCCCTTCTGCTGATAAGCTTAGTGTTTTATGAATATACAATTGTCGTAAAAAGATGTTCTTTACGTGCGACGTACAAAACAGCAACTAGCATATTTGTGTGTGAATAATCGAGAACTTATGAAGAATAATTATGCAAATAGTCGTTTCCCATCTCGCTCTACACAGTGCAAATAAAGATTTTACTTTTCGGTTGGCAAATACAGATATTGCTCAGCAAACATTACGTTTTCTGAAATTATATATATATATATATATATATAAAAGCAGTGGCGTATTTAAGCTCAAATGTTCGGGAACTTCTGACTGACACAACATGTCAAAACACAGGTGATCTAGAAGCCCTTACGCCAATGAGACGAGTTAGAAATTTAACAAACTGTCCGATGAACGGGACCGTGAAACACTGAGTAACAGCTTTTTTTTGTTGTACTTCTGCTGCTTTTATATAATATATATATATATATATATATATATATATATATATATATATATATATATATATATATATATATATATATATATATATATATATATGTGTGTGTGTGTGTGTGTGTGTGTGTGTGTGTGTGTGTGTGTGTGTGTGTGTGTGTGTACGTGCGTGTGTATATATATATATATATATATATATATATATATATATATATGTTTCAGATAAATGCGAAATATATAAGTGGAATATATCTCTACGCAATAAATGAAGTTGATTTCGCGCAAGGGATGTATTTGTGTGTGTGTGTGTGGGGGGGGACATGCTTGCGCGTATGTATGTGTGCATGTTTGTGGTGTGTGTGTATGTGTGTGCGTGCGTGCGTTTGTACATTATTTTGTATTGAGTACATCATTTCATATGAACTTATTAAGCAGGCAATTGTTGTTACCGTTTTCACCTAAGATTTACTTTAATTCAAATGTCTGCACATGTTAGTGTAATACGATAACGACACTGAAATATTTTCAAGACATTTTATACAATATAATTTCTGTAAATACATCTGAAACTGTATATTATTGTACATTAGATAATGAAAAACACGTACATTTGTCTTTAACTATTACCGTCCTGTTCTTTATATTAATCCGTACTTGGAGGCACGCAATAGGAGTAGAATTTGTTTGTTCTTTGCACAGCCCATCTTTAATTCTGAAGAAACTGTTAGATCTATTCTTCGAGACTGTATTGAAAAGGGAATGATAGCTGGCTCCGAAAAAGACAGAAGATCCATAAATAGAGAGAAAGTGAAAGAGAGAGGGAGAGAGAGTGAGGGAGACAGATACAGCGACAGAAAGAGAGAGTAAGAGAGAGAGAGAGTAAGAGAGAGAGAGAGAGAGTAAGAGAGAGAGAGAGAGAGAGAGAGAGAGAGAGAGAGAGAGAGAGAGAGAGAGAGAGAGAGAGAGAGAGAGAGAGAGAGAGAGAGAGAGAGAGAGAGAGAGAGCGTGTGTGTGTTTCATTGATCGACTTTGAAATATGAAAGGTAAAATTTTCCTATTGGGATTTCAACCGAGAATACACACGAATAACTGCTACAAGACACTTTATCCAAATGGCTCCAATAATTCTACCCTTTAAACGTCTCTGTACATATCCTGTTAATATGCTGCGATTTATTATCGAACAAAATGAATGTTTTCTCGACAAATGATAGTGTTGTGTGCTTTGTTATATAATAACATAATTTCAAATACATTCAACTGATATTGTATTTGCGATGTTATAGAGATACGTAAGTATACGACTACAATGGATAACCTTCTCAAACATATTATAGAACGAACTAAATGTCAGACATGTGTTTGTTCCTCTATAATATAAAGTGAAGTAGATTTATGATGTTAAAATCTATTTCATTTTCCTAAATATAGCAACTCCTATTGGAAAGATATATTCGACGTGAATGAACATTTAAGTAGTAACGGAATCAGATTCCACAGTTCCTTAGGAACAACTGCAAGAATCGGAGGCAGTCTTTTTGAAACAGTGGAATTAGATATAATTCTGATAGTGCAGTTTGCTAAGATTATACGACGCCGAAATTGGTAAAAGGTAATAAAACATGACTGACGATTGCCAAACAAAAATGTCGTTTCGCGTTCTTCTCGAAAAGATGTTCTGCCCTGCAGAATATTCTTGAGCCATTGAGCAAGATGCAAAAAATGGTAAAATTGAAGAGTATATTATTTGCAAGCCTTAGTGATTTGCGCATTTTTATAATGAGTCTACTTAGAATAGAATATGAATGCTCATGACACCATCTGATTATGCACACTCTCTTTTACTGCGTATGAGTGCCTGAATCAAAATATAAACTCCACTTGTTACCATCCGTCATTATCATCATCGTCGTCTTCATCGCCCTACAGGCAGCTTCAGCAGAGCAGCAGCAACAGCAGTAATAGTATTAGTAGAAGTTGAAGTAGTAGTATTAGTAGGAGGAGATGGCGTCAGCGCAGTGACTGCAGCTGTAGCAGTGCACCTCAGCACCTCTTTCAAATGAAATGAAATCCTCAGAACCGTTGTGAAATGAATGAATATATTGAACAGGTAAAGCAGAATGCATGTATGAGGTCTGATCAATAAGTATCCGGACAGTTGCCATAGTAACGAAGCGAAAGCACGCAGAGGAAATCCGCTTGCGAAACATTGAGTTTGAACTCTGCTTTGAACTAAGTTTTAACATTCTAGCTCACTCTCGCTCTTTACAGCAGTGCTTGCTAGGAAGGTGTGTTTGAAAAGAAATGGGAGAAGTTATCGTTATTTCATTATATAGTTAATGAGATATGAGTATCGTATCTCGCATTATTTTTTCGCATGCAAGTAGATCGATATCTTAGTTTTTAAAAAAAAGTTTTTTAAATTAATTTTTTTCAAGAATACTTAAACTACAAATAGAGTCAGACTATGTAAACGGTTGCATTTTGTCTAAAACCGCCATCTGATTTTCAAGATTGCGATACTATTTTCATTACTCTTCAAAAAAGAATGTTCATATTACTGATATTAATAGGGCCAGTCTCTAATTCTTGTAATTTGGTCGAATATAAATTTGTTGATGAAATGTAATCTAAAACCTAATTTAAATTCAAAGCAAACACGAAACATGAGAGTGATATTTTAATTTATGTTGTAATTAGTATATTTTGACACGTTATTTTAAATGCGAGATAAATGAAAAGCTAACATATTCTATCGCAGCACAAAATATTGTCAGTGAACAGGTCGCGATCTCAATGCGATGAAAATATTTTGGCAAATTAAATTTAAATGTTGAAGTGAATCTAACGGTTTTTGTGTGCTTTTAAATGGTTTATGAACACCTTCTACGCTGCAATTGTTTTCGTTCCAGCACACGATCTCAGATCAGGTCACTTGCTATGCAAGTGCATCTCCATAACATTTTATGATAGTCATAGAATTGTAAACGATGCACTTTGCTACAGCAAAATGTTTAATTATGAAGTTGTTATCTGGTGACAGCAATAAGCGAAGTTATATTGAACAGACGGAATAAATTGAGAGGATATATATGTTTGTTGATCACAGATGATAGTTCAATTTGTACAAGCTGTGATTCAGCAGCACCCATTTGTATTATATGTCATACATAACCAACCATCTCGAAACTGGTGTAAGTCTGTGTGCCGAATACATTTCTAAAATAGTCTACATTACTATATTAATATACAATACATATGTACTAATTAATCACTTAGTATACAGCTTTATCCCCTTGCTTATCTTGGTAAGGATTTTGTACGGGCAACTTGATATAATTATCAAATAAATCTCAAAAAATTAGGTAATATTCCTAATTATAATCTGCAAAGAGACAAAGAGGCGGCGAGTTGGCAGAACCGTTACCACGCCGGGCGAAATGCTTAGGGGTATGTCGTCTGTCTTTACGTTCTGAGTTCAAATTCCGCCGAGGTCGACTTTGCCTGTCATCCTTTCGGGGTCGATAAATTAAGTACCAGTTGCGTACTGGGGTCGATCTAATCGACTGACCCTTTTCCCAGAAATTTCGGGACTTTTGCCTAGAGTACAAAAGAATTATAATCTGCTTGTGTACCGTAATATTATTTCTATTAAATACAATAGTTATTGTTTAAACTTATCAACATTACATCCCAAATCTTCAAGGCGAGAGTCTGTGATTTGTGTGAGACATGTAGCAGATACCTTTTGGTGATCAAGTGAAAGCATTGTTAACATAAGTGCTGCAGTATATTCATGTTAAAATTAATTACTAAGTAAGGGATTCAGTATTTCTCAATTAAGTTAGTATGTATTAAAACTGTATTGAATAAATTCAGTGTAAAGACACTTTGCGTCGTGTTTGATATTCGACAAATGTTAAATACTATTAAACATGAACGCAGATGGAAATAAATTGACTGAAGGGATATCTTTGTTGATGACATATGTTTGTGGAATCTGTACAGGAGAAATCAGAATAATGATAATTTGTCCATCAAATAAAGAATGAGTCATGTAGTGAACCCACGAAGAGTGCAATGTTAACGAATTAGAGAAATGTAATATATGTAAGAGAAATGTACCTTGTGAGAGGTACAAATCAAAAAGTAATTAGTCGAGTCTAATTAAAACTGAAGTGCAATATGAATCTATATGTAAATGAGATGGGGATTTGGGTTCAAGTATACAACAGAAATGTCTCATTTGATGAGAATATATGGGAAGTATATGAGTTATAACTTAGCTGGAAGTGAAGTATTTGAAATGAAATTGGGAATTGGGTAAAAACACTTCTAACAAGATGCCAATACATCATTCATTATGTTTGTATTAAATCTCACTTTCAACTTGAACAAATCTCTTAAATGCCCTTTCCGTAACCCTATCGACACACCGACGAAGAATATTAAACGACTAGAGATTACTGGAAGCATCTGAATACTGATACAAGGAGGCTTGATATTGTAAACTGACAAACTGGAAGGGAAACAGGGAAACTTCGTTGAAATTATAGACGACAGCTTTAGAAGCTATAGCAATCATTGGATGATACAATATACATAGAAACTCTAATTTAAATAAATGAAGCAGTAATCTTCTCACGCCTGGACACGATTCGACCCAAGCTGGTTTTGTTGAAAACTTCCTTATTTTTAATATATTCACAATCCCTGAGATAGTATTTTCTTTATTTAGCTTCATAAATATCTGTATCACCAAGCATCTATCTGACCATGAAATTTTAAAATATCACAATTTTATAATTTTGCAATATTAAATACAGTTACTTGATAATATTTATAGGAGAACGCGGTCTCACAGCTTCCATAATATTCAAGATAGAAGTTTCTGCACACTGACGCTTTACACACGATGTATATTTTCATTAATTGTATCTCACACGTATGTTTTGAAATTGAAATCATGATACAGTGGAATGCGCGTATATAGTATTTCTCTTTCCTTTTTGTGGATTAAGTGGCTTGTTTTAACTGAATATTTGATAATGGCGTTAGTTTGTCCAAACTTTGACGTATAGATGTTGTATTTAAAGAGTGGGTGTATTATTTGAAGTAAAGGTGAATTATTTGAAGAGGGCGTATGTATTATATTGTATGTTACACAAGAGTCATTGTTGACACTGGTTTAAATATATATATATGTGTGTATGGTTGTTTATAACTGATAAGAGATTCTCAGCTTCTGGGGTGTATTTTGAATTATTAGAAATTACTTATTGATTTATGTACAGTAGCCCTGGTCAGGCCACCTTTCTGAGTACACTAATCGGAGAAACGGAATTCTCGATTTTTTACCGTCTCTCTCTTCCTTGTCACGTACGACGCCATTGACTTTTGATTTCTACATATACTTATAATGCAAAACGTCTGTCTATTCCTAACTGCAGATAACCGCCTCAGTAAACAGGACCATCAGTAAACATACATTAAGTGGTATGGTCACACAAACACATTTTATGCTTTCCACTTTTAGTCATAATAATATAAGGCATTTGAAACCCAGAAAGTTAATAACAATTGACATTGAATGATTTATTAATTTGAATATGATAATTACATCAAGAGACAAAAATATAAAACAGAAACCTCAAAAAGAAACAATGCCAAGAAACGAATAACGAATACGTTCTGATTTTGTTGTATACAACCCCGATATACTTGCACTGCTTCTCAAATCCATACAGGGTGGCATGCATAATTCCATAATCTGATAACTACACAGCTATATACGCCTACTCTTCGCTATTTCTGAAACTTTGGATTACAGAATTGTTAGAACAATGAAATGGTCTCTGCACAAATATTTACCATAAATTACTTCAAAAGCTACATATCAAGCAGAATATTTGCTGTAGCCCATCTTTTTATACCAAGACAAAACAATGTACATGATAACACTTCCAATCAATTAAGATCAGAAGCCATGAGATCCACTGCCTGGTACTGCATCCGGACATGTATTATTATTATTATTATTATTCAGGTCACTGCCTAGAATCGAACTCGGAATCTTGGGATTAGTTGCCAGCGCGCTTAACCACTCTGCTATATAGAAATACGGTAGTATTTATTTATATTAGTCCTGACCATTATTCTAAGGTAGGGAAACTTTAGAAAATATATGAACACGAGTGTGTATTGCGTTCGAGAATCTGTCGATGCGAGTCATTTGAATAGCTTACATTTTTTGCAGACGTTTTATTCATATACAAATACATTTGAATCATAGTCGCATGCATAATAGTATAAGTAACATTATAAAACGTTTTGCAAACGATCAGATTCGAAGTGTTTACTGGCTGTTTCTGGTGCATTTTTTAAAGAAATAATTTCATCAGTCGTCATCTAATCACCTAACCAACTTGCAATGCAATATAACATCATTTTGATCATTCTAATTTCCAGACACTGTTATTGATTCTATGATTTGACTCTTGTTCTTGAAAGTAGAGTGATATGCATGTAATTTGACTTTTATATCTAGAAGATCAAGTAAGCATGTAAAGACTCGGTAACAGAATCATTATGGCAACGTTATAAATGTGATATCTTCAGGCAACTTTTGTAGGATTGTGAAATCATTCATAATTTATTTATAACGTTGTTGAGTCTTTAATTATGACTTTCTCTTTGATATATGAAGTGTTGGTGTTTGTGTATGCATATATATATATATATATATATATATATATATATATATATATATATATATATATATATATATATATATATATAAAAGTAACAAGATAAAAATAATGGTTATAACATATAATTCCTTTATTAGAGGAAATTGACGTACACCTGTTTCCAGTAGTCGTTAAAGGTACATTATTGATAGATTTACTCAATTGATCTGTTGATCAATTGAGGCAAATTGAACGACCTAAGAAAATTAATGGTACTCTCTCTCTCTCTCTCTCTCTCTCTCTCTCTCTATATATATATATATATATATATATATATATATATATATATATATATATATATATGGCAAATATCAGGAGAAATGGGAGGCACAGATGTATTATTTTACGGGTAAAGAGGATTTCACTATACTTGATGGATTGTGGGTTCGAAATATCCTTATTGGCAGATGGTAATATCTTCCAATTTCACAGAAATCAAGGGATGAAGATAGGAGGGGCAATTTCAGACGTTAAGCGGTCAACGTAGCAAAGAAGATTTCTGATGCCACAAAGATGGATGAATCAAGAGGGAATGATCTACGAATGTAGTGATTAACACTGAAGCGCCAATTGTAATGTCAAATATCTCAAAAGTAAATTCTACCCATTCAGTACGAATTTTACATTGGAGAAGAAAATTATTAATGATAAATTTCCTGCCTTTTAACAGTTACCATCGTATTTCTATTGGCTGCGCTCAGGATACACTTTACTCTTTATTGAATATATATACAGGACACATTGATTAAATCTAAGTGGCATGCATATATATATATATATATATATATATATATATATACAACACTTGAAATACATAAGCAGACACATATTTATGAATTCATACACATCTTTCTGTGTGTATATGTAGGGGGATACATATATTGTTGTTATACACACACACACGCACACACACACACACACACACACACACACACACACACACACACACACACATATATATATATATTAGTGAGACATATTTTTATTGACATTTAAGAATTAATCATACCAGAAAATGCATCAAGCAGTGTCACAGTTGCAGAACTTCAGCGACTTTGTAGTAGAATATTTAAGCTTTTTTTTATCCCTATAATTCGGTGGAACTACGTGATATCAAATATCCACCTAATGCTTCAAACCAATGCAGTGATGTTGTTAAATTCAATTCTATAATATTTTTTCATTCCTTCCATGAAAAATACCATATTCTCTTCTGTAACCTGAATTTTTTCCAAAAGAAATTCTTAAATGTTTAAAGAAAATAAAAAATATTTCAGATTATCAACTGTGAGTCTTCGTCAGAATCGTATTTCTTTTTTCTATCACGTGTTAGAAAATTTATTTCTTAAACTTCTGTAATTATGAATTGTGAAAGAAAATTTGTATTGTAGTTTCCGTGTTTCAAGAACAATATGTATATATGTATATAGTCTTCTTTTTCTAAAAATAATGATCTTATCTTTATATGAAGGTAAACGTGCAGAACAATTTGGAAGAAGTTCAATTGTTGAAAGATCTACTTTCTCATTAAAATTGAGAAAATAACCTCTAGGTTCAAAGTCCCGTTATAAAGTTGATTATCAGAAATAAATAGAATCTAGCACTGAGGTTTTATGAGTAATTTAAAACGTAGGAAAAACTAATAAGTAAAACAAATACTATCAAATATACGAATCTCGAGAGGTTATTCTTTATTGTGGCAGAATAAAAACAACTACAAAACGGCGGCAAAATAAACATAAATGCGTAAATAAAACTTAGAAAAAAATATTGCGCAGAATAACTTTTAACCTCTAAATTAGAAAACAAAAAAAAAACAACTAATGTATTTATGATATTGAATTACAAGAATAAATATGAAAGATTTAACAAGTAAATTCTATTCCTTGTTCTTTATTCACTTCAAAATTTTGTCGTTTCCATATGTTCCCTCATCTCTTCACCATCAGTGTGATTATGTCATCTACAGTGACTTCGAAACTGCCACAGGTCGTACGTGTGATTTGCTAATATGTGATTATGACACACGTGTTCCCACGTGAACAATAAATCGAGAAACTCCTATTCGAAATATTTCGAACCTAGAAGGCGGCGAGCTGAGAAAATCGCTACCGCACCGGACAAAATACTTGGTGGTTTTTCTTCCACCTTTACAGTCTGATTCCGAATGCTATCGGTTTCGAATTTAGCGTTCATCATTTCGTGGTTGATGAAATAAGAATTGCATATTAAGTACTGAGGTAGATGGAATCGATTTATCCCCTCCCCCACAATTGTTAGCCTCACACTAAATCTTGAAATTAATGTTTCGAACTATTTATAGTGACCGTTCCGCTTGCCAGAGAATAAATAACGAAAATAGCACTCAATTCATACCCTTCGCGCGTAAACACCACTGGACGCTTTACACATTATCGTTGCTCATGCACAATATCTGAATACAAAATACAGGATGGCCAAGGCTGAAACGACTTTGGTCATAAATGCACTCAGTCAGAGCTGTGCTGAGTTCCAACAAAATTAAGACTACATTTAGTAAGTTCCAACGAGGAACCCTTTACTAGTGTATATCTTTAAAATATATTAGAAATCGTCAAAACAATGGCAACAGAATTGCATACTATTCGTGGTGACTTGACTCGATAAATATAGCATGTAAATACCGTAAAACTAACTTTTACTCAATAACCGAAAATAATCATGAAAACAGCATAGAACAAATTTGATTATGTATAGGTTTCTTGGGAGCTAACCTGCTGCAAAAGAAAAATAAGAGCTGCAGCAACAACAACAGTAGTAGTAGTAAACTGAGCGAAAAGTGAAGCTGTTCTGCTGTTCTTTATTTTTGTTAGAAATAACAGTTATATGTATTTCAAATCATGTTATAATGTAATGAAAAGTGAGATATTACATGACGTTCAAAAGAAAACAGTTGCGTAGGATAAAATTTCCTAGATTATAAAATCACCTGTGCTTTACAGAAGGCCGACCTCCCTCAAACATTGCTGCAGTCATATCCATTGAGGAAAGTTGGCCTATATATCTGGGTTTGTGTATTTGTGTGTGTATACGTTTGTGTCTGTGGGTATATGACTGTTCTTCAACACTAACAAAGTGATTGTGGATCGACCTTCTTAACCACACTGTAGTTATATTAGAGCGATAAATACAAATATGCTCTGTTAAACATTTTGATTATCATCTGGGGTATCTACACTGATTTTCTCTTCCATATAATACAGACTGTATTATATAATACTACTGTATATCTAAGTCACATTCTTTTCATTACCATATTTGAGCTTAACACTTTTTTGTGTGACAAAAATCATTTGATAGAATTAAATTAATATTATCTACCTTGCTGCCTGTTTTCATGACTGTCTCTGATATAATCACTAGTATGTTATCATAATTTGTTTTTTTTGAATGATTTCTAAGAGATGTTTGTTGTAAATGTTGCAGATTTACGTATTGAATTCACCATCCACCAGAATCGGTCCCCAAAATATAGAACTTATTTGCAGGAAAAAATAAATTGACATCTTTTCGAAAAAAGGTACTGTCAATTCTGTCCAGTACAACCGGCAAAGAACTGTCTCGCGTTGGTCATCAAGGTGAGAAGTTGTCATGTCGTTTTGGTACAAAATGCACGCTTTTTTATTTCTCAAGTATAGGACACAGTCAACAGCATCATATCTGATACGTAACATTATATGTTACCAGTTGTTAGGTAAATATACGCTAGTAAGTTCTGTGTTACAGGATTATTACCATGAAGGTTCTACTAATCTGCTTACAAAATGAAGAGATCATCTACAAACCTTGCGTAGTGGTAAATGGGAGCACACGTTAAGAGTTATTGGTAAAAGATCATAAATCGTGATACCTACCTATCCTTTCAACTAATTTCGCAGTTTTCAGTTATGCGTTGTTCCAGTGGAGAACAGAATAGTATTAGAATTACGATGATTTTCTCATAATTGATCTTTAGATCAGCCAATATGAAGCGGAATATGTTCAAAGATTTATCAGCAATGATCACCTTTTATGCTTGTATATCTCGGATGACAATATCCAATTCGTCTTTTAAGTAATTTAGCAATAGGTCGTTATTTGAGACGAAATGCTGTCATTTCTATCGAGTCAACCCCCGCGAAAATAATTCGTAGTTAGTTCAAAGTGCGGAACTTACATGACTAATTTTTCCATGGTGTTTAGTTTCGATATAGGTTGTTTTTGTTGTCCAACTCCCAGTTATCACCAAATAAACAGCTTACTGTAAGTGGAATTTTAGCAATGATCCAATTTTCCTCCGTAAATGTAGGACTGTCATAATCTAATATGCCTTTCTTTTATTAAGAAGTTAACGCGTGATTTAAAAGGGATTCGATTGCTGATGTTAGAAAATAGCCTCTCATCTTGCGCTGAGAGCGGGAGACTGGTGAGGTGAGGTAATCCGGTATCATCTACATAAAAATGTAAGGCTGCCTGTTAAGGGTCGCCTCTCTTGTGTGTAAATGTGTATGAACGTGAATGGTTGACATAGCAACGTAAATGTTAACTGTATATAGGGAAGTTATATAAGAAAGTATAAGTGCATTAGATATATTAAGATACAGATCGGATGTAATCCTGTAAATGTTCTGTATAATGGAGTGTTGTAACGAAACTTCTGATCCAGGGTATGCATCTGCAGGACAGGTAAATTAAATAGGAAATCGTCGCGCTTGATATGGTTGACGGCTTTGCTAATACTATTAGAAAGAGTATTGATTTAATGTCTTAATATCAGAGATGACTTGTGTAAGAGATTCATAATATTTTCGAATACGAACTTTAAATTCTAAGATGAAAGAATTTCCAATATTTATATCTATTCGATGTTTCTATCAAAAGTGACCTCCGATCAACATCCAATGTTTTATTCATAGATGGACCCACAGTAAAATTGCATTCAAACGAAAATTAGTTTCTAAATTAACTGTCATAGCATCCTATGTTCACTTGTTCAAAACATGGCACATCCTCATCCTAGCTCAGATGTGCCTCGGTTGGCGTAGATCATAATACAACTATATTTTAAATATCTCAATACTACAACTACGAATACTGGAACATGTAATAAGTCTTTTCATTTATCTTTATAATGATACAATTATTTTTATCCTGATCAGGCTGTCTACCAATACAGCTCAGCCGCTTTTGTTGACTGTCTTTTTAGTTAAATCTACGGTTTTGGATTTATCCAGAGTTAGCTCTCTTCCGTATTTCTCCCGATAGAGGGCAACGCTGGTCCGATATGGTATTTTTACACCTTTTAATCAAAAGAATGTTTTCTCCATTGTAGTTGCAGTGAATTTGCCCTTAGAAGTTGAAACATCTCACAAATATATGTTAAGTAACCTAAAATTTGCTTATCTTCTATCTTGCTACAGTAAATGACTGAAGGAAAACTTTTAGTCGGACTCATCGACTACAGTACTTATTATTTTGTATAAAATGTAAAGCCTTCTACTTATTCTATTGGTCAGATATATATATATATATATATATATATATATATATATATATATATATATATATATATATATATATATATATATATATATATATATATATATATATATACAATATATATATATATAAAATATATATATATATATATATATATATATAAAATAACGCACAAAATCCGTTAGATTCACTTCAACATTTAAATTTAATTTTGTCAGAATTTTGTCAGTGAACAGGTCGCGGTCTAAAAGCGACGAAAATATTTTGACAAATTAAATTTAAATGCTGAAGTGAATCTAACGGATTTTGTGTGTATATATATATATATATATATATATATATATATATATATATATATATATATATATATATATATATATTTCCCGACAGAATATGGTAGATCCATTACAAAAGAGAAATAAGGCAGTGCTTATTAGGGAAAAGAAGACTAGTTCTGCTGTGCATTCTTCCACAATAGGGGAGGTAGCGTCATACGAAATGGCCACCATTCTGCATTAGAGCGATACGTCTGCACTTAGAAATCAGTTCTGTGTTTGCGTGTGTGGTAACAAAGGAAATTGTTGAGAAAGTTGCGATTTAGAGATGCTGGAATGAGTACCGCCATCAAACGCTAGTTTTAATTTCAGGAATAAAATACAAGGAGTGAACTTTGCACTTAATCACCCAAGGCTTTTGATCGCAAGCAACATGCGTTTAAGGGAGTTATTCGATTGAATTTAATTTCAATGATTATTCACAACGGTTATTTACAAGAAAATACACACCACGCTTTATTTTCATGCTGTAAATTTCAAATGCTATTGTAAAGCTGTTTCCTTGTTACGTCGTTCTATTCAGAGCATGATAAACAGTCAATTATGCATTGATTTTGAATGTTCTAAAGCCTTACTCTCATATATTATTGCACATTAATGTTTGAGATAGGAAAGTTTAGTGCATTCCTCATCTTATAATTAGTTTTCTTAAAACGAAGGAACCAAAACCGAGGTCTAATAAATATAAAGGTTTGCCATACATTTTCTTTCGACGAAAGGAATGCTTGGTTTCCATAGCAGAACAATATCAGCATCATTTACATTTTCCAATTATTCTTTCGTCCTATTATAGCTCCAGAATTTATTTAGAATGGTTTACAACATCTTGGTTTGTTATTTATGAGTTTGTTTTCAATGCAAATTATATTAATCTACTCCATAGCAGATTTTGACTAAGCTATTTATTTTCTTTGGTTATTTTTCCAACTTGCCAGATAAAATTCATACCTGGATATAATTTTAAAATGCTGTTTGAAAAAGTTGTATTGTTCAAGATAGAGTAGTTGTTGGAATAACTAAAATTCCTAAATAATTTATTTCATACGAGAAGTGAGGCTATGCCTGGGATCAGGATTAGAACGGCTCTTGTGGGATAATGATAAGGAAAGTATTTTATTTTCTTTTGTAATACTGATTTGAGTTTTATGTAAAATTCATATCTTGTACAGTAAGCTAGTCATTCAAGGTTGAAATGACAGATCAGCTTCGTAAGACTCAGAACAATATTTACTTCAGATTAGAACTTTCACACATCATTGCTGAGTTACAGTGGTATTTATTTAATGAAGCTGTTGTGTATACCCAATTATATCTATAACTCATCCTCAGAGTTTTTGGTAAATTTTCCATCGTCTTACATATGCCATTAAGTATATTGAATTCTCTGGCAATAAGGAAAACTTTACAAGAGAAATCTGTTAATCTTTTATGAATTCGAATATGGACTTAGTAAGAACGATTTATAGTAAGTTTTTCAGCGCTGGGTATATTGATATAAATTTTTGCAGGACTAAAACTGCAGTCAACGTTATGCAGTCAGAGCAACTGGATGATGCATTAATGATTAAAGCGCAAAACACGAGGTAATCTTGCAGGATAAACCTTCCAACGTTTCAGTTGGTTTATTTGACTAAATTACATTAAGAGAGATTATGAGATTCATTGAATCAACAGGATTAAGAACTTCTTTGATTCAACACTATTTGCAGAAGTTGTCCTACCGTTCTGACATCCATGAAATGAGGAAATACTCGTCTGGAACCCTCCCCTTGTTAACGTAAACCATTTCATAATGAATGGAATTTCCCTTTATGGACAGTAAAAAATTTATTATCGTACTTATAACACTTGTACCATTATTAATTAAGTTCTTCGCATGAAACAAAACTGCTTCCCTGGATTTCAAGTAACTCATTCAGAGCAACTTCCAGATTTAATACCACGATCCTTATCTGTTTCTCTTCAACTTAATCGAAACTTCAAAGGATATAATTTGTGTTTGATAACACCACGCAGGCGCTATCCAAATAAGCCCTGATTTCCAATAATGATCTTCGATCAATAACAATATCACAGCTTCCTTTGCTTCAATTCATACCACGATCGCGCTTTTACTGTAAATCCCTGTATCTTGAGTAACATTTCACTATATGTCGAGAAAAAGATAACATTTTGAAAGAGGAGCTTCGGAGGTGATAATCGATTGATTTATGTCGTATTTACGCGCTGCATTCTCGTATTTATATAAAGCGTATCATCAACAGTTCTTACACGTAAAACTCACAAAGTGTCGTGCTCTACCATTTCCTGCAGAATGACAGCACTTAGGCAACTCCTCTATACTAATATCAACAGTTGAATGTAGGTGTCCAAACGGCTTACTGCATGGATGGCACCAGTTTTGAAGGAATCAGAAATGTTTTGAATGCTTCCTCTTCGATTTTGATCAAATAGATATAATATTAACTGATGTAAGTTGGAAATACGATGGCTGAGATAAAACAAAATAAGACATTTGTTTTGTGGAAGAATGAATGCCCAAGACGTTCGCTGCACCATTTAGAAAAGAGGAAAATAACAGTATGAAGTGACAAGGAAAGTAAAACTTGGCGGGTGGAGTAGACAGAGCCTGCGAAGAATTAATGCATATGAGACACGATTGTGGATATTCCTCTATTAGATTTATCAATCCGCAGAAGAGCCTTGTCTCGTGGAGCGGTATTTCACGCAATGGAAGAAGTAAATCTGTAACGTCTCTGTAGCGGGAACCTTCGAAAGTTTTTCGGTAAGAATGGACACAATAGAAAGAACATATAATGATTCCTATCTTGACAAAAATGGGTAGGGGTACTCCGTACTTTCGAAACATGATTATATCTGAAGAATTTACCATCATCCAATCTTCGTCTGTAAACAGACAGAATTGTGAATGACAATATCAGAAAGCTATAATTGTAAGTAGAAATATAAAATTATATACGTCTTATTAAATCTCCATTCCTCTATTCCACAAATTTTCGGCATCTTATAGAACGCGATTTTAATATATTATATTGAAAGAATATGTTTGATTAAACAGTTAGCTTCCAAACATCGAAACAGATCATTCGACACATAATTCAAAATGAATTAAGATGTCTGAAATTTCTTTTTACAAACACGTAAGTCGTCTAAAGTGAATTTTGTTGAAATAAATCAAATTTACAGATATTTAAAGTTTTATGTTTTTTTATATTCATTTAAATATTTATTATTTGTAGACCTTATTTGATTCGCTTTCTTTTATATAAAATGAGAGCTGAAACGAATCAAATTGTCGATATTCAGTCTGAGAATAAATACAGTATGTCTCACGTCATATGTCGGCCGGATGGTATAGACTTTAATGTAACACTGATTGAGATTTCATCATCTTATGATCTGTTCGTCTTTCGTTTCTTATTATCATCGTAAACGTTTTCTGTACTCCCATTTCAATCAGATATTAAGACGAGACATATGATGATGATGACGATGACGATGATGATGATGATGATGATGATGATGATGATGATGATGATGATGATGATGATGATGATGATGATGATGGGGATGATGAGGACGATGATGATGATGATGATGATGATGATGATGATGTTGATGATGATGATGATGATGATGATGATGATGATGATGATGATGATGATGATGATGATGATGTTGATGACAGTAACGATGGTGATGATGATGATAAGGAAAAGTGGGGAGAGGCTGAACAGGATCGTGATTTAGTAATTTTAGGATTGATAATGGGAAAATATCAGTGCATAAAATTTCAGAGGTTGTCCGAGTTAAATTTATCCTTTTCTGTCTCCCAATTTTAAGGAATGACTTGATGTATTCCAACGGAGTTGAGAAGCATAAGTCGTAGTTGAGAATAAAATAGCTGACATGTAGGACTGTAAGAAACTTCAATATTTGAATAGAGTGTAAGGCCGCGGACTGGCGAAATCGTTAACGAGGTGAGGGAAATGCTTAGCGGCATTTCGTTCTGTGTAACAAATTTCGCTGCGATCGATCTTGCCTTTCATCTTTCAAATTCGATAAAAAGTTCGCTGCCTTGTACAAAAATTTGAAATCAATAATGGAATAGAGTTACATGTATCATGACGATTCTTGCTGGTTGTAACAAATTCCAGACATCAGGACTGCTACTCAGTCCTGTCAGAACATTGTAAAGCCTGTACGACGTGACATGGATAGCTGCAACGGAGCCTAAGAGTGTGTGGCGAGCAAGAAAGGGCAAAAAAGGGATTCTGATTGCCATCGTTTGCCGGAGCGTATCTCTATTGTTTGAAAAGGCTCAATTTAGACTGTGGTAAATCCTTCGTTGCAATTTTGAAGGTCATGCGTATGACAGGATGGTTCGGCTGCTTGTCATACCTCTGGAAGAAGGCGGAAACGGAAGTGTTCGTCGGAGAATATTTATGATTTCACCAGACCCTGCTTGTGTCTTCATAATTTCTTCGATTCTATTCCCATAGATTACTATGTGTGGACTACAATTAAGAAACATCTTTCTTGGCACATAGTTAAGAATTAATGTGCCAGATTCAAGAGCCATGTTTAATCCGTGCTTTAAGCTGAGAGCGGTTACTAGGAGGAAACGATTATCTCCCATGGATAACATTTGCTTTTTTTCTATGATAATTTTATAAATCTTTTCCTGTTTTTCTCTCTTTCTTCCCCCTTTTTCTTTATTACATATCTTTGTAAATGAACAATCATGTGTGTGCTTGTTTTAACGACCTGTCATTGTATACAGTGCGTTTCTCTACCCTAAGTGTTCGTCGAATATTAGTTTTTTTTTATCTAATGTCATACACAATTATGTACCTATATGAGGAAGAGAAGAGAACAAAACCGATTGACTATGGTGGAAAATGAGTTATAGGTTATATGAAAAAGGCTACCTTAAAATCAGATCAGGAATAAACGTAAATGTTCTGGCTAAAGGAATCTGAAAAACAGGGAAGTAACATTAACAAAATGATTCTTAATTAATATCTCTTCGTCTATTTTCCAATGTTCAATTAAAAGTAAACGTAAACATATTAACACCAACGTTAAGGAATAGTGATGTGAATATTACATAGTGTTTCTGTTTCAAACTGCATTTGTCGTACAAAATTTACTTTAATACATAATTTCTAAAACAGAATGTGGTGCATATTCAATCAATCATTTCTCGGCCTGAAAGACAAAACAAGTTATAGAGTTGCAATTACTGAAAGACAAATTTTTTTCTGGGAAAACCTTTATCTCGTAAATCCTTCAATCCTTTCAATACATTTCAATAGATTTTTTAATATTTTTTTGCGGGGAATATCTTTTTGCTTTCATCACTGGATGTATAGCAATTTCCATGACAAATGTTATGAATTTCTTAATATTAGTTTTCCGAAACTATGTTATTAGAAGGCATTCTAAATAGTCATCTAAATAATATTAATGAAAGCATCTCCGTGACAATCTAAATTATTTCACTGAATCTCAAGTCATTTTCCAAACTCACAAATAACGCAAGTAGCATAATTGAAAATGATAAAATGGATAATAGAATTGAGATCAATGACACCAAAATAATGTCTTTTAACTGACAGAGATCACAGCCACGTAATTCTCTCAAATCTTCAAAACATATCAATATTCTTTATTACATTAGAATGAATGACCAAATACTTGTATTTTTTAGATCTAAATATTTTAAAATTCTTCAATAATCCGTTACCCGATACCGCTGGTTTACGTACTAAAATCCAAAAATCTTTGAGTATTTGCTGCTCAAAAGAAAATGTGCTAGAAATGCAAACCTTATTGGATTATGTAGAATTATTTATGGCGCTTAGTGGTCGAGGAAAACTATATAAAATCAGGTTGCATATATTCATCGCATAAAAGGGAACATTTCACTCAATTTATGTCTATTCTATAGTTCCTCTTTAGAAACACAATATAATTAATTTTACACTTACAAGTTATAGTTAGATTTGGCGATGTATAATATATCTCTGATCGTTTTTCAGCACGATAATCAACATTTCAAGTCTTTTGTTATCATTTATGTGTTAAAGCTTCCTAGATTTTGGATTTGAGGTCACTTTCATATTTTATATGTAGAGAAGATATTCTTAAAGCATAGGAAATATCTTCAGACAAGACTGATACCAACACTTGGTTCGTCGTCCAAGACGACAGAAACAAAACTTTTACTTAAATCTGCCACAATATAATCAAATATTGGTTGTATCTGAAAAGCCCTGCCTAATATATATCAGTAAAAATTTCCATTTACTCTATCTTAAAACTGATATCTCAATGAAAATAGCATTGCGTTCGTACCTTTTGAGAAGACGGCGTACTGTTGTTGCTAATATATTCTATGTAAGTGAAGCCTGAGTAATAATATAAACACTACCAAAACAAAGACGACATAAATCCTCAGCATAGCAGTCTCTCACAATTTATACTTGGAGTTCATTTTCTAGAAGAAAGAAATTGGTTGCTGGTACAGAATAGCTTTATCAACTGATGGAAGTTTTCGTGCAAACATTATTTCTCATTGAAAATATTGTGAGAAGACGACATATATTAGTGACCAATCATTTGCATTTCAAAATCCAAGAAACACAGTTTTGATCTGTGTTACATGAAGACCTTACATATGTCTAATGAATTAGTATCTAGCCGGATCTGCTGTTAGATTTTTAAAGAAGTAATGACGTTTCCATCTATATGGGGACGAGCAGATTGGATATTGTTGAGTGACAAACGATTTCTTCGTCTTGCACAAGTCCTCATAAACAGAAGAAAAAAAATAATGCTGTAAAAAAACAAGAGGAAAATTTTATATTGAGATGGAATGTATTGTGCTTAATAAGATGTGAAAATGCTGAATGGATAAATGTAATTACATTTTCTCACAAGTCATATGTCAGCAGTTTGTAGTCAATTTAAGACCTCTTATTAGGGTTCTGAAATCTAAAGTTGGAAACCTATCGGTCATTGCGCATTGTATGCCAATATATTCTGGGAACAGATGCATCAATATTGGTGACAGCATGTAGCAATAATTAAATTTAGGAAGAAACATAATGGATTTGCAGTGGACGATATAATTTATATGTGAAATAATATATTTTTCACAGTTTTTCAGTCAGTGGCTACAGCAGAATTTGATATGAAAGAAAGACAGACTCTGAGAATTCCAGAACCGATCATAAATGATAAATGGTTGCAATGTGGCATAATACCAAACTAGGAAACATTAACTGATATTACAATTCAGATAATTCAAAACATATATCCAATATAATTTTAGATACTGTATATTAGTCTCATGTAAGAAGTTAATATCCTTCAAAATTACTACTGCATGGACGAGTAAAGCTGGTAAGGTCTAGGTAGTTCTCTACATTTACTGGAAATAATATTGAAATTCTTCTGAAATTAGTCGTTCTAAATATATAGACATAAATATGTAAATTAGTTTTAAATGTCGAGATACTCATGACTGGAACGCCACTTTTTTGTAATCGTCTAGTGCTCGGAGAAAGGTGGACACTTATTTTCTAAGGTTTCTGAGGCGGGTTCAAGGAGGATACGAACCTGTTCGAAAAGAGACTAGTCTGACAGTTTATAATATATTGCACACTGTTAAAGAGATGAAGAAAACAGAGGAGAAGTGTAAACACGCAAGGGATCGATCCTGACATAGGAGCACAAAACACTCTATCCAATACACTTTTGTACAAAATTTACTAACTTAGTTTTGTTGGTCTACAGGTATCGAGAAAGCACTTTCTTCAATTGCCTACAATTGGTACTGAAGCGAGCTTCTTAATCATAAAGCCATTTCAGCTGAATAATAATAATAATAATAATAATAATAATAATAATAATAATAATAATAATAATAATAATAATAATAATAATAATAATAATAATAATAATAATAATAATAATAAGTAGCAGTAGTAGCATACTAGAAATAAAAGCTTTATTAATTCAGCAGTATAAAGAAAAAGAAAAAAATGGTGATTTGACAAAGGTGTAACTCCATCTAATAGATGGACTGTTTAAAATAAAACCTGTGTATTTACGGGATGATGCTGGGTGGTATAGTACGATGTCATCGTTTACGACTTCATTAAATATCATTCTACCGAATGAGCTGCCGGGCATTTTAAAAGCCCTTCGTGTATATTATTTTGTACCAGAGCCACACTAGGGTTCTACTGAGGAGATGGAATGATAGTTACAAATTGGATTTGGTACTTGCGTATCTACGCTATACTGACAGCACATAAGGTCTACAATGTTGTTTCACCATGAGTTTTGTGTGTGTGTGCATTTAGCCATTTTCTGCTGTGATGTGCCATGATTCTTAATGAATCCTTATAACTAATATATATACGTATATTTGTATGCATCCATGTATGTATGTCTACACATACATATACATAAGTGTATGCACACACACACACACACACACACACACACCTACGTACATAAAGATATTGCTATATACACATGTACATAGATATATACATACAAACATATATATATATACATATACATATATATATATATATATATATATATATATATATATATATATATATATATATATATATATATACTTCATTTAGAGAATTAACATTGCTTATATATATATATATATATATATATATATATATATATATATATATATATATATATTATATGTATGTATATATATGTGTAAAGCTTTTAGAATGTCTATAATTTTAACTTCCAGTATGTAAACATTAAAAGCAGAATTTAACTGATAACCAAGCAATTATTAAATATTGCTGTACAATTATAATCTATATTCTTTGTTCATAGCGTAATTTCTGTAGAATTATAATCTATATTCATTGTTCATGGCGTAATTTCTAAACATCGCCTATAAACCTGTATAGCGATTAAACACTCAGCAGTTTCGTATTCATATAAGAGATATTGAGTGAATACAAGCAGAGATATCATTATTCGCTCCTTCATAAATTTAGATCCAGTTATATTGCAATTTTTGCGATTTAACACTTTTATATTCTTGTATCTCTCTACTTTTGTAAATTTTAAATTTTAAATCGTGTAGTGTTTATTTATTTTTTATTTGATTTCCAGATATTAACATGCTCGTGTCAATGCGTACGTGAATATTTTTCAAGAATATCTTTATGGATTTATGTGCACATTTATATTAATATATGCATCCATGCAAGTACATATGAATATAAAATGTCAAATGCTGTCGCTAATAGTTGTGTACAGTCACACGTACGAATTTGTGTGAAAATATATGCGTGTCCGCGAACAGATTTATGAATGAAATGCCTAGTTCTTTACTGTATCTGAATGTTACATTGTGCTTATATTTACGCTTGTGTGAAAATAACATGAGTTATATTATCTATCTATCTATCTATCTATCTATCTATCTATCTATCTATCTATCTATCTATCTATCTATTTAAATATATACATGCGTGTGTGTATGTGTGCATGTATATATTTAAATACTTTCAATTGTGCGTGTACGTATGTATATGTATATACATATCCACCCGTGCGTGCATATATGCATTGCAACTATTTAAAAATTATTTAAATTTTAATTTATGCAATTCATTAACATGCGTGCATACTTTGCATGCTTGTATGTACACAAACGTGTGTGTTTGTGTGTGTGTATGTGTGTGTTCGCGCGTGTGCGTCTATGTATGTCTGAAAGTATTTTTCTGTAAATATGTTACACAGCATACACACTAACTGGATATATGCCCACGCACCTATGATATGACCTATGACATAACCTATCATTGAGATGAAACTTATCTGAGCTGTGCAAATATATACGATAAGCCTTCAGCTAACGAAAATGCACAGTTTGCCATTTTGGTATTTGCAGCAGGAATTCACCAACTTTTTTTTATCACAATATCTCTTTATTCAGATATCACTACTATCCACGTACAGACATACACACACACGCGCGAGTACACCTACACACACACACACACTCATACACACACTCAAACACACACACACACACACACGCACACACACACACACACACACACACACACACACACACACACACACAAATTTGGTGAAGAAATTTCTACTGGAAATCTACTTATAGACGGATAGTGTTGTAAGAAATTCGAATTAAATTCTTTTACGCAACATTTTATGCCTGACTTTAGAAGCGATAGTTTACAGCGAATCATTTACAGAGTAAACTATACCCACACACCCAAGCACACACATATCTATGTATACGTGTATGGATATACGTATATATATATGTATGTATGTGTGTGTGTATGTGCATTTATCTTCTATCGTTTATTCGTTTCAGACTGCGACCATGCTGGGGCACCTCGTTAAAGGGTTTAGTCCAATAAGTCGACCCTAGGATTCATTTTTAAGACCTAGTATTTGTTCTATTGGTCTCGTTTTGCCGAAGGGCTAGATTATGTAAACCTTAACGTACCAACACCGGTGGGAGGGCGACAAACACAGAGCCAAAGACAAACACACACATAGATATATACATAGACATACGACGGGCTTCTTTCAGTCTAAGTCTACCAAATCCACCCACAAGGCTTTAGTTAGCCCGTGGCAATAGTAGAAAACATGTATACAACAAAAAATGACAAAGCGCGTGAACATTGATGAGTAATGAAATATATCTGTTAATTATCTTTGGATGCATTAACAAGAAAAATCTAACATTTCCTATTTTATTTTGCAAACGTTTTGATGGAATCTCATTGGTATGTATCAAATGATGTAAGGAAGATCATCCATTTGAATTATGTTGCATAGTCAATTAATTTAGGTCCACTATTAGATCCAGAAGAAGGAAATGCTGCAATAACATTGTAGAGATTAAAATTCTGAGAGCACAATTTTGCAAAGAAATATCCCACTGCCAGTGTCTTTCAATATTTTCTGTCTGTTTACTCGGATTTGTGCTTGTTTTGACATTTGTCTGAGAAATAATTTTGCTTTTCAAAGTCGTTCGTTTTTTCTCGTTATTTTATAACATTGTGTATAAACTCTATTAATCAGATTCGTTAATTAGAAACGCAAAATGGACAAAGTTTTTATATTTTATATATGATAAAACAAAACACATGTTTTCAGTTTTAATTCGGTTGAGCTAGAGTACAAGAGGTAAAAAAATACTTATATGAGGAAAATATTCAGTGAGATATTCGAATGATTTATGCACATGTCAAATTGTTTGAAATTAAATTGATATCTCAAGAAATTATAAAATAACGAGTAAGATGAATTAAAAATATAAAAAGAAGTGATACGACTACTTGTAGTTTCGTAGTTTCTTCGTGAAAAACAAAATATACGGCTTTTCAATTACCGTGGTTACAAAGAAATCTTTCTTTCAAAAATCGAGACAGAAAGTGACAGAATCAATTTTTACACACACGCACACCCCTCCCCTCCCCCACATACTTCCCCTTCCCCAATACATTTAACCCCCCCACACACACACAAACATGACAACCTCTATAGTGTTATCTGCTACAATACCAAGTAAGTATTTTGCTCATACAGTAAAGTGTACTCAATATTTTGTAGCAACACATTTATTAACTCGCTGTCGTTACGAGTATGTAGTGTATTATTAATATATATATATATATATATATATATATATATATATATATATATATATATATATATATATATATATATATTTGCGTGTGTATAACCTATATAGTAGCTATATAAATACTCGTAAAGTAGCTACTGCCACGTAGATTGAAAAATTGAAATACAACCTTAATCGATTTTCCGAATCTTATTAGATTCTCATCAGAGAGTTCTGCATTAACTTGAACAATCCCAGAGAAACGAGCAGCCGATCTGTTTACATACTCAAAAATAACAGAAGCTACGGAAAATTGGAGCTACAAATTTGCATACCGTAAGTGATAGCATTTTATTTCACCCGTCAACGGGATGGTAATCCATACGCTATCAACGTATGATATAATATATGTAACCTATATACTTAGAAGACATATGATAAACAGATCTAATTTAGCTCTTTTTATGTAGATTGAAAACATGATGAACAAATGTAATCGATTTTCGGGTTCTCATCAGGGACATCTACATGAATTTGACTACTAACAGAGAAGCAAGAAGCCAATCTGTTTTTATAGTCAACAATTACAGTAGCTGCAGAGGATTGGAGCTACTAATTTGTGTACTGAAAGTCTTAACATTTTCATTATTCAATATTATTTTCTACTCTAGGCACAAGGCCCGAAATTTTGCGGGAGGAAGCCAATCGATTAGACAACCCCATTACTCCACTGGTACTTAATTTATTGACCACGAAAGGATGAAAGGCAAAGTCGACACAGGTTCAGTCCCAATGCGTGTCACCTTGTGCAAGCGTTTTCTACTATTGCTGCGGGCCGACTATAGTATAATGAAATCCTATATTGATAATCATTTATAGATAACTCTTCTGCTCCTCAGAAATCTCAAATGTGAAATTTGTATAATTTAACGAATGGTAGTTTTTAAAAATTATGAAGTAATATGGGAACATGGTGTTATAAATTAAAAATTAAGAATTACTGCTTTTGATTTTGGTAAGTACATTTTAAGTATGAGAATCTTGAAATTCATATATTCCTTCTTAGTAAGTCTTCTGTAGTAAACCATAATAATTATGTATAAAATCTATTGTATTGTCCTGTATTCCAAATATAGTCCATAGACTTAAATAACATAAGATAAATTTATATGTGAAATTTTACGTGTGAAATTTCAAGTGTCTGAGAAGCAGATGAGTTATCTATAAATGTTTATCAATATAGGATTCTATTATACTATATTATCTACGTCTATGAACTATATTTGGTATACAAGACAATATAATGGATTTTACACATAACTATTATGGATTATTACAGAAGAATTACCAAGGAGGTACATATGGATTTAAAAACTCTTATACTAAAGTGTACTTACCAAAATCAAAAGCAGCAATTTGAAGTTTCATTTTATATTTCAAACAAACACCATTTTCCTATATTACTTCATATTTAAAAAAAAAAAACTACCATTCGATAAATTATACAAATTTCACATCTTATATCTCTAAAGAGCAGAAGAGATGTCTATAAATGCTTATAAATATAATATTCCATTGTAGGGAGAGCACTTCTGCGAAACGATCGTAAGAGCTTTAAAAACTTAATTCGAAACTTTTAAAACGTCATTATCATATATTTATACATATACATATTTACATATATTTATATATATTTATATTTTAATACAACAATTATTTGACACACGTATATATCTTTCTGAAGAATTTTCTAATATTGATTTCCTGATATTAATGATAATATATAATCTAAAATATATACAATCGTTCGTATTAAATACATAAATACTTTGCTAGTATTAATACTTTAATACAATAGAGCACTCAATATAAATTCAGTATATAATATTCTCACTGAATATATTTAACTATAAATATATATATATATATATATATATATATATATATATATATATATATATGTATGTATGTATGTGTGTGTGTGTGTGGGGGGGGGGGGTTGCAAGATTCGTGATGTGAAATCGTGTTTCAGGATATTTTTCCTATCTCTTAAACTAATAATCATACTCACTCTCGCTTCTTTCTTCTCTTTATTATTTATTATCTGATGTTAATGTACTTTGTCTGAAATCTTTCGTCTCACACTCTGTGATGTCTTCGGCGACTCTCCATCCCAGGACGAATGGGTTCTGCATTGGGCATTTAATCTGTTTATTTCTTTCACTTTTTTAAAATATATTTTCTGAGGGCAAATAAAAATAATTTGTAATCTGACAATGTAAAACTTTAAAGAAATTAATTCTTTTGTTTCTATGATTTTTTTCTGTTACTATTTTCATTAATCTTTTGAATTACATATATTCTACACGAGTTTCATTTTATAACACAATATCTGTGATATAACATTTTTCGATGATGAGATTGTTAAGAAACTCAAATTAAAAACAAAGCAATATAATATTAAAAATTTTACATAAATATTTTTGCTCAAAACAAAGAAATTTTAAAATGTAAATTATTAACTTACATTCTAAAAAAAATGCAATAAAATGCAACAGAATATAAAAGACAAAGCAGTGTACACAGTGTTTTATGAAAAAGTTTAGAATTTTATTTCGAAAATTCTAAATTCAGCGGAAATCCTTTGCTTCTATTCTTGCCCTTTTCCAATTTCAATTCATAAGAATATTCTACTGTCGTGCCCGCAATTTTCGTTCTGTTACTGCTGGTTCTATACTTTTCTAGGTTCAATAGTTGGGAATATTCTAGAACTCTGAGCCCGCATTTATCATTCTAGTCTACTTTTATTTTTCAGGTAACGCTTCCATTATTATAATTAATTATATTTAATTTATAATTGAAAAACTGATAATACTATAAAAACTTTCTAAATGCAGATTTTGTTACAAATTTTGCTTGCACCTAAAAATGAGAAAGAATAAATAACAGCATATCTGTGACGAGCGAATATATTTTTAAAGAATTTTATTATAAAAACACATAATATCCTAATTAAATGATTAATGATTAGCTTTTTACATGTCAAAAACCTTTTATTTTTATATGTGTTTTATTATGTACATAATTTAATACATTGACAAAATAATAAACAGTAATATGAAATCGCCAAAATTCATAATTATTTTATGTTTTATTTTTTTTGGACAGGGTTTTCTGTAGAAAAATTCATTTGAGTTCAAATAATGTTATATTTCTTTTAAAAAGGCAAAATTATTTTGATGTCTTAAAATTACCATATTTTCTTTCATCATTTAAATTTTTTAAAAAGAGTTTTTGCAGCTAATAATTTTTGACAAGGTCTTCAGCATGATTCCTTTCACAGAACTCTTTCATCTGAAGTAAAATCCCGAGTGCAGAAGAGTACTGTGTACTATTAAGCAACGCAATTCATTATTTCAAACGCCATCGTTTGTACTTGTAATTATTTTAAAATAACAAAAATATTTTAACTTGTTGAAATGATCACCATCTATTTCTTCACTTACAACCACACCACTTTCTGTGTTAGCAAATATTTCTTGACGAAAGTTTCACCAAAAGATCCTTCTCAATGAGCACATTTCTTTTAAGTTCAATTAGTATGTGGTTTATTTTTAAAATACCTCATATATTTTGATTCAAAGTCGATTTTCTGCATTCCTCCCCCATTTTTGACCTCATGTGTTTTGACGTAACTTGTTTAGTATGAAAATAATTCCAGTTGTTTGATCGCAAAATATAGTTGAAGATTTGACCGTCAGTGCTACAAAAACTGTATTCAATATGATTGAGAATTGAGGTAGTCAAGAAGCCCGAAAATGCACGAAAGTAACTAAAAGTTGACCTCAAGAATAAATACACCCACTGGCGTGGGTGACAGATGTATATACATGTGTTTATGTATGCGTTCCTGTATTCAAGTGTATACGTCTGTACAGGCATAGCAAAATATATAAAATAACTTGGGACGTATGTATTGTATACCCTTTCTATTAAAGCAACATCACCAAAATTTTGAAGAAACCAACCATTCCAACATTTTGGATTACACTTTATGGTATCAGAGTAAATTTTCAAGCGGCCTAAAGTGCATCATATTGCATTGTATTGTTAACTCTCCAGCAGCAACACCAAAAGTTGTCGACTTTATCCATTCAAACTAAGCACATATTAACAAATACAATATTCTACATAAGTAACACAGGGTAATCAATATTAATCGATACATGCCGTAACAATATTTTCCCTCTATGTATCTGTCTCTTTCTATCTGTCTGTCATTCTCTATCTTTCTCTCTCTCTCTCTCTCTCTCTCTCTCTCTCTCTCTCTCTCTCTCTCTCTCTATATATATATATATATATATATATATATATATATATATATATAAACATGCGTAGATGTATATATGGATGTTTGTATGCACATGCTTATTCTGCGTACGTATATAAGAAGTCCATTATGTATAAACGCATATTAGGTCGAACAGCTGGTTTACTTTGATTTAAGTATAATCTCTTCATTTCTCCAATTTCGGAAACTTCCTCTCCCTCTTTTTCTCTCTCTCTCTCTCTCTCTTGATATATATATATATATATATATATATATATATATATATATATATATATATATATATATATATACATACATACATATTTCTACTAACAATTGCCCAAACTATCTATCTTTTGAATGCACAACACAATATCAACCTTTAGTTTTGAACTTCACGTAGTCGTCTCTGTGAAATTATTTATTTGAATGAAATATTAGCAATTGCTATTGTCTGGCGCTGTTTGATGTCACGCTCTGCTTCAGGAATCACTGTTAAAGGTCAATATTGAAGCTATTGCAGATATAAAGCTACAGCTGTCATGGTCTGCTCGGTGTCTGTCTATTTAGAGAAGTGGTATTTTATTATATCACAGATTTCTTTCATTCGCTACGGCCATGCTGGGGCATATTCTTGAAGGATTTCAATCGATCATTGCGACCTCTGTAATTATTACAGTATGGTATATAATTTTACGAATTCTGAATTATCGATGCGTTAAGTTAGGTGTTTCAACGTGGAACGCATCTACGATTTACACCGTTAAACATGAAAAAAATGAAAACTCACAAAACCAGACAAATGAACGCATACACACATGTGTGTATCGAGTTGACGCATGCTTAAACTCTTGCCAATATCCATGTAAACAAATATATGCATATATATGTATATATATATATATATATATATATATATATATATATATATATATATATATATATATATATATATATATATATATATACACATACATATAGACATATAAACGTACATACGTATATGTATATATATGCATATATATATATATATATATATATATATATATATATATATATATATATATATGCATATATATACATATATGTATGTACGTTTATATGTCTATATGTATGTATATATATATATATATATATATATATATATATATATATATGCATATATATACATATATGTATGTACGTTTATATGTCTATATGTATGTCTATATATGTATATATTTAGTTATATGTATATATATATATATATATATATATATATATATATATATATATATATATATATATATATATATATATATATATATATATATATATATATATATATATATATATATATTATGACGAGAATAGGTCGATATTGTCCACTGCGTTCTAGTTAGATTTTGGTTGAGTCTCTTCAGAGTTGATCTCTTCGGTGTTTCCAATTGATAACGACTAACGTGCTAGGAATGTGTCTGGGAATTCAAGAGAATGCAACACTGGACACCTTTTTATCACAAGACAGAATCTTTTCTCCACGGTAACTGCAATGAATTTGACTTTAGACGCTGAAATATGCCACAAATATATATTAACCTTAAGTTCGCTTATAGCGAAAAATCGCTTGGCGCTGATGCTACTCTGATGTGTATATATATTTGTATATATATTAAGGATTCGAATGAATCAATTACTTCAATAAGAGGTACCATTTTGGGTCGAATTAACTCGTAAAAGAGCACCTTTTCTTCGAATAAATGTGATGGGTACCAATAATGATGTAATGTACTCATAAATCTAATAAAATAATTTCGTTGGAAACAGCTATAATGAAGTGAAACTTATCCATCGTTTTTTATTTATTTGTACATACATATATTCATACATACATGAATACATAGAGACATATATACATGCATGTATAGAGACAAATAAATTTGCATAGAATAAAAACATAGCAAATACTACGGGGAAAATGCATAGATTTTTTTAATGGATCGCTGTTTCTGGAAACTCGAAATTACAGAATTATCGTAAGATCCATAATTAGCAGATTGAGTGTGCAAAAATCACTAAGTTACCATAAGACCATCTTGATTCATCAAGACAAAGAATTTGAATATTGCAGTTTACATAGTAAGGTGAGACCTTTAAATGGTTAAGGGGAAAGGAAACAGAAGGAGAAGATGTAGGGAGAAGGAAGATGTAAATAAGTCCGGAATGTAGTTAGAAAGGTAGCGGAAGAGCAAGAAAAGAGGCGAGGTAGAGATAGGCAGGAAGAGGTCAGTAATTATAGGAATGAACAGAAGAAGTGAACTGGTCATAATTCTACAGTATAGAAAATATTTTAACAGTTTTCTAGAATTATTAATAATGTCTAATTACAAAAATACAATAGGAGGTTTTAAATATTGAATGGTTACGAGTGTTCATCCACGTAAAACAGTAATCAAAGCGGTCCATCGGCAAAAGAAATCGTTGAGGAACACTGCTCTAGAGGATCCTTTCGAAAACATTCATATGAGCCCGGTAGCAGCGCTTAAAGTCAACAGTATAGCTGTTATAGACCCTAGCATCGTGGATCTCTACAGTTGTCTAGTTTGAAAATGATATTACATATGCTATACGCTATAGTGCGTCGGGCGCGGACAAACACACAATTAATGTATGTGTATTTCTCTATGTATTCAAAGCGGTCTTCTCATGATTTGTCTAACAGACGCCACACTTGAAGTGTTAACGAGCATTTGGTTCAAAACAGGGAGAACTCTTATTCGTACGGCTTCTGACATTTTAAGATATATAATGCTATTGAAAATATGCCCATGAATCTTATATTATAATTCCGTGTCTACTTAAACTTGTAGAAGTTTATTCAATTTATGATGTGTGAAGCAAATGGATCTGTTATAATATTAACGATTTCTCTGTCTCTAGTGAGACTTCTATCGGTTTCTCGAATGTACGATATGTCAGCTTTAACTCCTTATACAACCTTTGAATTAGACAATAAAAAAAAACTCCCTTCATCACAGGCCTGCTAGATTTAGTCTTCCATTCAGAAACAAAACCATGGGAACTCTGGTCTCATTGCAACATGTGTGTGTGGTTGTGTGTGAGTAAGGGTGTATGAATGCAATTCTTTTCATGATAAATCGATTTTCAAGCTACGAGTGTGCTTGTGCATATATATATATATATATATATATATATATATATATATATATATATATATATATATATATATATATATATAAGGATTTAATTTTCGCAATGAGATACAAAAAACATGGTTGTGTATAATATAGAACATTTATAAATAGATGGTCTTTTAGCTGTAAGACCTTCTGTTTATGAATGTTCTATATTATACACAGCCTTGTTTTTTTTATCTCATTAGGAAAAGTAAATCCTTATATTCACACACTGATATATGACCTACGTTGGACCCCTTATTCGTATAATCACCGAACCTGGAGCTTAACTATGGTCTATCCATAGCACTCACTCAGCATTAACTGACACCTCTGGGTCTCATTGACACCACTATTGCTCATAACCTCTTATATATATATATACCTGGCACACTCGTAGCTTGAAAATCGAATTATCATGGAAAGAATCGCATTCATACACCCTTACTCACACACAACCACACACACATACACATAGGACTCACACACTATCACCTATTGTTTAATTGGCGGAGCCTTTCTTAAAATGATATATAGCGTTCGGGTAACTCACTTTAACTTCTGTTTACATAGTTGCAGAACATTTCAGACTTCGAAACATATTAACTAACTTTGAAGAAGTCAACATAACTAGTACTGATCTCTGTCTCCTTGCAGAAAATCGTTGAAGGCAATGTATTGGAATGGCTTCAGTTCAATGACTGAAACTATCAGGAGATGCTACATCAACGAAATTATAAGTTCTATTTATTTATCTATCAATTTCTTACCCTCCATTTACATACACACATGAGATTTTACTATTTGACAGTTTGCTAACCCTAATTATGTTAACCTATATTTTGTGGTTTTTGTGGTTGTTTTTGAGGTGATAATTAGAATAAATTGTGTGGCTAATATGAATAATGATTGTTGCAATGATCGTGAAGTTCATCTTGATAGGAGAAATTTATACCCAAATGCATTCCAGTAGCAATGATCATTTTGTCACGTCTGCAGTTATGGAATACCTTGGGATACATAAACCAATGTAATTTGAAGTCAGTAATTTCGATATCTAAGTGAAGTCATGGATTAAGAGCGAGGTGGAGGTTGCCTATCAATAGACACTGTTGATTGAGTGAGATATAACGGAGAGTGTTGTATAAAGAGCCGAGATCGATTCCAGACAGGTCTGAGAGATGTGCGGTTCGAAGAAAAAAGGAAGAAATGAGTTAAGAAATGAGACTACAGTTTTAGATAGCTGTTTAACATCTTGAGGAAAAAATGTCACAGTGTTTCAATGAAGTACATTAAGCATCCATAGGAATCGTAAACACGTTTTTTGGAATGTTCTAATCCAAAAGGTAAAGGTAGACAATTATCAGATGGTTGTACAAATCCGGGCTGTGTAAAAAGCAAAGAACTTCTATCCAATATATTAACAAGAATACTTTAGAAGTATTAGAGCATCAGAAAAAAGCGATTCGTAATATTACAATCGGGAGTAACTATAGTAGATATGGTGGTGGTGGGTGTGCTTGTGTAGTGAAGGTAGTGATGTTGGTGTTATTCGTGGTTACAGTAATATTAAGAAGAGGAGAAAGATGATGATTATTATGACAGGGAGGAGGAGGAGGCGGCGACAGTGATAGTGAAAAGGGTGATAGAGAAAGCAGTGAAGGTGGTAGCTGTTGTCATATGTAGAATCTTTGATGTAGTGATTGTGGTGACTAAGATGTGCGGAGATGTATTTTGAAACCTGTTGACATTGGTCTTTAGCGGTGATGAACAACGTGTTGCTGTTAATGTAGTAAAACAGATGATATGTTTTTGTTTTTTAACAATTGTGTTGTTTAAGGATACGACAGTCTTACGAAAATCCGTTCAATTTGTGTTTATCATATAATGTCGACCCAATTTCAAACACGTGGGGTACTTTATGTAGTAATATTACGGAATCATTGTGTGTATCTATAACCGTTACGGGAACATCTCTAATCTATCACTGGCCAGATTACGTGGTCTAATCAATAAGTATCCGGATTGTTGCCATAGTAACGAAACAAAAGCACGTCGCGTGAAGCCGCTTGGCACAGATTTGTCTTATACTCTTATAGCAATGCTTGGAAGGTGTGTAACGTTGACCATGGCAGAGAAAGCTGAACACCAAATCTGCGTCAAATTTTGCCAAAAGCTTAGCAATATCTGCTGAAAGACCTACACAAAGTTTTTTTAAAAGTGTTCATTGTTCTCGACACGATCAATGAGATCTTGCGCAACTGGAACCCGACTGTCTCTTTGATCAATTAAAAGCAGTTTTGGCACAAACGTGGCAGACACGCATCTCATACCCAAATATTCAGTGATAGTGGACTGAAATGAAACGTAACTAATCAGAAGATCGTCTGATAACTCACGGAAGGTGATTCAATGATTTCTCCTGACAGCTGCGCGCACATCTGCGATGTTTTTTTCAGTTGTGTTGATTGAGGATGTCCTCAACATTTTTCGGCCATCTTGGAAACCACTCGTATACTTATGTACGGCTCATACACTCCTCTCCATACACTTTCTGCAAATATTCATAGGCGTCTGAGCAGGTATCGCTATGAAAACTTTCTCTGTCATGGTCAATGCGACGATCACTCTGCTTACAAGCACTGCTGTTAACAGCGGAAGTTAGCAAAAACTTGGTGCGTATGCACAACAGAGTTTATGGTCAATCTTTGCCCTGCGGGTACACTCTGAGTGCTTTAGCTTCGTTACTATGGCAACATTCCGGAACTTATTGATCAGACCTAGTATGTGATTGTTGTTTCTTCTCTTGTTACCGATACTATTGCGGTTGAAATTATTGCTGTTGAATTTGATCATGATTTTGCGATGCTTTATAGTACAAAAGAATATCGAATGAAATTTTTCTACGTGATTATACCGAAATGATTAGCTTTTGGAAATTTGAATTAATTGGCCTTCAGTATCACTTGGTGATCGAATAACGAGCAACGGGACAGTTTTCGGAGCTAAGTTACTGAAATATGATATTTTTGTATCCCCGCTTGCAAAAGGCCTAGGCAGGCATTTGCGAGAATATCAAATTTATTTTCTGTTCAGTTATATCTTCTACAGTCATGTAATATATCGATAGTGACATCCGTTTATAAAGCAACATTTCGAAATAACTATTAATATATTTGGTGAAATTCTTGCGTTCTTTATTTGTTGTCAATTTAGACGTAGGAATTTATGTATTATTCAATGCTGATAGTAGATTTAATTGAATACGTCTCAGTAGAATACACAATCACACGCGGCTGGGGGATAACATAGAATATGTGGTATGAAATATATAGCGTGATACAGTAATAACTTGCAAAGAACAAGTGTTTTTTTTTCTCTGCACCAAACATAAAAATATACTTACGTATATGAAATTGCTTTACCCAATATGAATTGTGTAAAGATTATTTCGTTATTATTATTTTCTTATTTTGAGATAAATCAGGAAAAAAGGAAACATTTTCTTACAATTCAGTATCGAATATTTAGTATAGTTACATATACTTCAAGATTTCCAATGCTTACAGGAGAAAATAGAAAATAGTTGAAAAATGTTTAGAAACAAATAAAGATTCAGTGGTTTGTTGCTGATAATTTATGCAGCAAAATCATGTCCTCTGGGTATGCTGTTAGTTCAGATGTATGCATGTATGTATGTATGTATGTATGTATGCATGCATATATTACGTTTATTTATATATATATATACATACATGTATATGTTTAAATATATATATGTATATATATGTGTATATATATATATAAATATATATATATATGTATATATGTATATATACATACATACATATATATATATATATATATATATATATATATATATATATATATATATATATATATATATATATATATATATATGTATGCATGTGTGTGTATGTGTGTATGTGTACGTGAGTGTGTATTTTTATATATGTGGTACGATAATTTGATCTAAAGAACCGGCTATTAAAAGCAAAAATAAATATTGAAATCAACGTACATGGGCAAATTTGGACATACGGCAGTTTAGCATTACAACAACCATACACACGCACACACACACACACACACACACACATACATACACATATACACACACACATATGTATTTATTTATTTATTTAAGGTAGGTCCACGTCCTTCAGTTACACAGAGCAATTCCTACCAAATCAAAATTCTATTGATCCTGTTCAATTTAACATGAAATATGACTTCAAAGTTGTGTGATATATTTCACTATACTATTAAGGAATATATTTTCTTTATAAAACATATTGAGTACATGATATTTTTGGGAGAAACCATTTGCAATAATACACAAACACATACGTGTGTGTGTGATAGTGAGAGAGCTTGTATGCGTGTGTGTGCGTGAATGTGTATATTTGTATATATATATATATATATCAGTACAAATATTTATACATACATACATACATACATATATATATATATATATATATATATATATATATATATATATATATATATATATATATATATATATATATATATATATATATATATGTGTGTGTGTGTGTGTGTGTGTGTGTGTGTGTGTGTGTGTTGGTGGACCGTGTACGTTTTTGTATATATGTATATGTGTAACTATCAATCGCCCTCACTGTCTCCTTTTTTTCTGTAGAAACATTCATACGTATTCAGAGAGAGAGAGAGAGAGAGAGAGAGAGAGAGAGAGAGAGAGAGAGAGAGAGAGAGAGAGAGAGAGAGAGAGAGAGAGATAAAGAGAGAGAGAGATCGAAGCTGACAGGTAGACAGACAGAGAGAGACAGATTGCGATAGAGAGAAAGGGACAAAAAGTTAGACCTGCACTTATATCTGCGTTTATACATACATGACGTCATACACCCACGAGCAGCGCACAGAAAGACACTCATACTTTATACTAGACATAGTGCTATAGCAAGCGTTATTATAAGCATTAGTTGGTGGTGTTGAAGCCAAAGTAGTGTGATGGTCTGTGGCATTTATTAATGGTGAATAGTGTGTTAACTTAGGAAAACTTAAGGCACATCATAAATCTTTAATCTCTTATACTACACTTGTGACATCGACCATTCCGAAAGAAAGCAGATAAATGTATATCACTCTTCCAGCCTCCCCGTTCAGCTTACCAACTTTGATTTTGATTTACATGAAATTCAATACAGACAATGCTGTCGTCAACACAAAGATAACATACTAACGGCAATAATAATAGAAAAATAAATGAACAAAACGAAGAAATAAATATAAAACCAGCATGTAAACTCTGACAGTTTGAAAACTCCGATGTGCCAGAGATCAATGTACAGGTCACAGAAGTGCTATAAAAGACTTCAATACTCATAAGCAAATAATGAAAGAATAAAAGAAGTGGATAACCAGAATCGGTGTGTGTTGAATTATTGCGAAGTTGACTCTTCCAGAAATCACCCAAAATATATATTACATAAAAATATTATAGTATATATTTTATTTGATGATGACTTTGTAAGTAGATGGTATGGGGTATGGTTAATTTAGATGTAGAAGTATCTGTTTTTGCATGTATGATTACGATATAGATATATACACACATACACACATATGTACATTTGCATAAACACATACATACATATGTGTGTGTGCGCGTGTGCTTTTGAGTTAGTCAAAACATATATTCACACGCATACACCTTACGGGCGTAATTTGATATATCAACACAATAGACCGTGTAAAACGAACACAAAAGGGAATGACTCAAGGCTGTTCTAGGTTGTGTGTGTGAGTGTGTGTATATATATATATATATATATATATATATATATGTATGTATATATACATGTATATATGTGTGTTTGTGTACGTGTGTGTGTGTGCGTACGATGTTTAGACAGCATAACAAAATCACATTTAGCAGTTTTTCTATTGACAATGTTACAAATTCAGAATTTTCCTCCTCAGTACAGATGTGTACACATTTATGACGCATGCTTTGCACTGTACCGTATATTACTTTGTCTTTTCTTTGTTTGCTGACATTTATATGCATATCAGTTAACCTTTGTGAGTTCCAAAGAGGGAAAATTGTTGCAATGCAGTTCGCTAGTGCTTCAGTCACTAAAAATTGCGGAATTGTAAAATATTTTGGGAAGTATAGTCTCTTAAATTATGTCGGTCTTCCAACGACAAAGGAAAACCTGATCTAGCAAATGCATTTCTTGACAGAAAGCGTACCTTACACCGATAGACCACAGAATATTGAAATGTATTATGTCTAAAAGTAATACCAGAGCCACCCACCACCTTGCCTATCCTGTTTCAATAAAACTATTACCTGGTCAGTTGGATACGATAAAAATCATCCTGTAATTATTAAACATTTTAGGTCTTCGATCAACATTCATAAGAGGATAAATCGTATCTTGCTAGATACTATTTTATGGTATCTTACTACACACCATTTTATGAGAATTGGTCAACGGTTTATTGTGGCAATGTTATCTTCTCTGATGTATCTTCATTCACCATTTTACCCCACTTCGAGCAAATTTATGCCTGTTGATTGCCCAAAGAAGCTTCAAAGTCCGATTTGCTCAACCCTAGCACGAATGCACCTCTGATGATTTAGTCCATCTTTAGTGTTTCATATGACAAAATTATCATCAAGGACTATATGTGTATATTGGCAGGTCTTGTCATCCTGTGGTATAAAATCTACTCTTTGATAGTAGCGCAAACTTAAAAGATAACAATGAATCAATTTCCACAGCTGTTATCAACGATTATAGATTTGTAAAGGCGCTGATGTAGGAGGTAAGCAGTATCACGTTTTCACATTCGGCAGATGAGGGAAAATGTTTCTGTTATATGGGTTCTTTATGATGTTTTCACACATTTCGTAACGATTGATGAAATAAATTTATAAGTAATAAGAACATTATCTCTAATACAAGAAATCAACCGGGATACTCTTTCCTCTACGCACCCATTACAACTCCTCTTTTTGTTCATACCATAAATGATGGCTTTGGGCATCAATCGAATGCACACCAACACTCTGGAAAATACCACAGAATTTTAGTACAGCTGATTCTATATTGACTTGTGATATTCTTCCCAAAACAAGGTATCGAATCGAGTAAAGTACTTAGTATTCTTTCGTTCGTCTTAACGCTCTGAAATCAAATACCGCCGAGTTCGACTGTAGTTTTCATCGTTTCTGGATCGATAAAATACCTACCCGCCAAATACTGGTGATCGATGTAATCGACTTACGGCTTCCCGGCATTACTGGCCTTGTGCCAAATTTAGAAACCAATGTTTCTCCCAAACATGCATATGATACCATTTGCGACTTTATTATATACGAATAAATTTCAGACAATTTAGAACAGTTATAAGAAATGGGAAGAAAAAACGTGAATATATGTAAAGTATATTGGGGCACAAATAATATATTTTCATTTAAACAACATGTATTTTCTTTCTCATTGCTATTTTGTCAGCAAGTCTAATATGGTCTTTCGTTTGCGGGTAGAAAGAGGTCAGTATTACTAAATAACTCTCATAATATTGTTGCAAAACATTTCCTTTAAATGCTCATATATTTATGCCTGATTTATTCCTATTAATATTTTCTATCCAATTATTCTACATATATTTCGTTCAGGTGCTAATATCATTATGCCTGTTTTATTGAGCGCAAATATAATTTGTACTAATATCTTCTCTCGTGACATATACGCGACACCCATACATGCATATAGATATACACACCTGCATACGCATACTGACATCAATTAAGTATACGCTATAAGCGTATGCAATTATCACCAAATGGTCGAGGAAGTAGGATACAGGTAAGGCACTACGAAGAGATTTTATATTTCGTTACTGACTCAAGATATTGCCTTCCTACGTAAAGGAAATACTACGAATTCCTGACAACTGTAGAATTTCAGACTGACATACCAAACATGCTTGCCCATAGCTGGGGCAGTATATTGTTCCAGAATAAAGTCAGTGATTTAGCTGATACAAGTAATGCTGATACGCTAATAAAAGCTATGGACAACCTGGACAATGACGGATAAAATTAGTTTCTGCAAGACAAATTATCGAAGAATAGGCAGCTGGTGAGAAAAGAGTGTGGAGAAGACATGAATATTTAATGAATGAATTTGTGCTATTTGAAGAGAAAATAGGGTCGGAAACCTGTGACAGTATAGTGTAAATACGGAATAATAGCATGAAATTCTATACTTATTGATACTGTGTGGTCACTGTAATTCTAAAAGTACCTGCCACCTCAGCTGATGCCATTACAGAACTCACTAAGAAATGCACTATATTTCTTACTCGTTTAGCTGAAAGTTGAATGCTTGTATTGAGAGTTATAAAAATGAAATGGCGTTCAAGAGTTTGCATCCCCTGTTAGAATATTCGATTTCAATGAACATCGAATGTATGTACGCATAGGTATGTGTGTGTGTTTGCGTGTATGTATAAGTGGGTGTACATATATATGTATAGTAAATAATATATATATATATATATATATATATATATATATATATATATATATATATATATATATATATATATATATATATATATATATATATATATATATATATATATATATATATATATATATATATAGGCGCAGGAGTGGCTGTGTGGTAAGTAGCTTGCTTACCAGCCACATGGTTCTGGGTTCATTCCCGCTGCGTGACACCTTCGGCAAGTGTCATCTATTATAGCCTCGGGCCGACAATAGCCTTGTGAGTGGATTTGGTAGACGGAAACTGAAAGAAGCCCGTCGCATATATGTGTGTATACATGTGTGTGTATATGTTTATGTGTCTGTGTTTGTCCCCCCCGGCATTGCTTGACAACCGATGGTTTTGTGTTTACGTCCCCGTAACTTAGCGGTTCGGCAAAAGAGACCGATAGAATGAGTACTAGGCTTCCAAAGAATAAGTCCTGGGGTCGATTTGCTCGACTAAAGGTGGTGCTCCAGCATGGCCGCAGTCAAATGACTGAAACAAGTAAAAGAGAAAAGAGAGAAAGAGATATATATGTATATATATATGTGTGTGCGTGTATGTGTGTGTGTGTATGTGTGTGTGTGTGTGTGTGAAATATGTCTGGATATGTGTGTATGGTTCAAACTGTTTTTTAAACAGCCGTTGATTCATTAGTTATAGGGGTTAAGAGTAAAATAATAATGATACTTATTTATATATGCTAAACTTCCCAAGAAAGACACACCACAGAAATATAAAAAAACAAACGAAAAAAAAAACACTAGCTAGAAGGGTTTAGGACTCTCAGCAGAGGGAGATACAAATCTTCTGTGTTACAATTTTTAAACGGATAAGCTTATTGTCATATTCTCAAAACATTAACATTATTAAAATACATTCCTATATGCTTAAAGATACTTTTCAGCATTATAAAACATAATTAGATGATTTTGAACACATATTTATAGAAATCGCTTGGCTCCAGAATACTTAGAATGGCATTTTATAATTGTCTGTGACATTTTTGATAAAGTTAGTGAAACAAGTGGGAAATCATTGGCATCCGCCTTCTGGGAAAATCATTAAGCTAGGTCAACTTGGTAATGACAACTGGGAAATGTAGTAATTCTATTTCTTCTCAGCGAAAAGTACATGGATATCTTACATAATCAGGTTTATGATTTTTCATAAACATACATATGTACATACATATACGCAGACACGCATATATTCATTGATATATTTAGGTTTTATTCAAATAATGGCACTACTAAGCAAAAATCATATCATCTGCTCACATCACATGCATTTCTGTACTAATATATATGATTTTAAGGCAAGGAGCTAATAGAACCGTTAGTACTCCGGACAAAATGCTTAGCAGTATTTTGTCCGTCATTATATTCTGAGGTCGACTTTGTCATTCAACCTTTTGTGGTCAGTAAAATAAGAACCAGTTGAGCACCGGCTCGATGTAATCAACTTAACCATCTCCCGGAATTGTTGTCCTTCTGCCGAAATCTGAAACAAATATATCTTTCTGTATAGCGATATATGTATATATATATATATATATATATATATATATATATATATATATATATATATATATATATAAATAATATAAAATGGGACAAGAACGCAAAACGTGTGGGTAAGTGCATGGCTATGAGATGACCTTAGATGGAATAAATTTACCAGAAAGGTGAAGAGGATACAATAAAAGACTAGTGTCGAAAGGTATGCTTTCCTTTTCATTTCTGAAAGAGGAGATAAATAATGGTTCCAAATTTTGTTAGAAAGCTAGCAAGCTCTGGGGAGGGGGTAAAACGAACCCAGTCGTCCTCAACTGCTACTTGTTGTATCGAATCTTAAAGGATGAAAGGTGGAATTTGTAAGGAAACATGAAGGCGAACGAAATACCTCTAAACATTGGGTCCGGCGAAAGATATATAAGCATTTTTCAGATGAAGAAAAGTACGATAGATGTGAGAGTAACGCATATAAAGCAAAGAGAAAACGTATGTAAAGTATAAGAGCAAAATGTGAAAAATGAATGAGAGAAAATATGCGCGTTAAGAGAAGAGAAAGAAATTTAAGAGAAGCATCGAGGGATAACTGCAGAAAATTGGTGAAAAATTACTGAAATATAATTACGATACAACAAAGATAAAAATTAGTAAGAAAAATAAAATGGAAATAAAAATGGAAATTCGAAAAATGATATGGATAGATATACATAAATATTCATATATATATATATATATATATATATATATATATATATATATATATATATATATATATATATATATATATATATATATATATATATATATGTATATATATATACATATGTATAAATCTATATATACGTATATATATATGTGTGTGTGTATATATAAATACAGTGTACAGTTAAACACATAAGAGGTGACTCTAATAGGGCACCTAGCACGCTAGAAGGAATAGCCACAATCCAAACAACTATTAGGTATAAATTCAGGAAATAGATGGTAATTGTTCTTATTTTTCATTCTCTTTCGAAATTATCCCTAATTATGGTTTGGAGTTTGACTGCTGTGGTTTGGAGTTTGACTGGTAAGATGTCCTATTATGGACAACCCTCTTATGTGTTTAAATGTACACTGTAAGTATTTATATGAATAATATATAGTCAATTGACAAGTTTTTTTCTTCTCGCTAGACCACTGGTAGCAAAAATAATTTCTAAATTTATTTTGCTACACTGAGATTTATTAATAATATATACACATATATTTATATTTATATATATATAACATATATATGTATATATGTATATATATGTATATATGTATATATATATATATATATATATATATATATATATATATATATATATATATATATATATATATATATATATATATATATATATATATATATATATATATATATTTTCACGCATACATACGTCAAGATCACCAGCATTCTATCTCCCACACACACAGACCCTCATTCTTCGATCACCGTTCTTTCTCCCCCTTTGTTATCTCCCCCTTTTCTTAGCTCTCCTGTGACAAAAAATCTCTAACTTCCGGTCAGCCATTACTATGATTATCCATTACTATGATTGACCGTTGACTGAACACTATTCAATTTTTTTTCTCCGTGTTTTTCTCCTTGTCTCCGTATTCTTTCTGTTGAAGAGCGTAGCTCGAAACGTTAAAGACTTTCCGTATTCCCGAGCGTCATACTAATACATCCTTTTGTTGTTTACACCACCTGTCCTCGTCTGTTGTTGTTTTTTTCGTACATTCTTCCATATATATATATATATATATATACATATACATATATAAATATTTATGTATGTCTATCTATCTATCTATCTATCTATCTATCTATCTATCTATCTATCTATCTATCTATTTGTCTGTCTATCAATCAATTAAAGTATACATTTATATGCATACATATAAATATTTATTAAAAAAACAGCCATACATATAATTACACGAAAATTACGCTGACAAAAAATCTTTCTTTCTCACACACACTTACACAACCAAAACACACAGACATACAAATACGTAGACATTCATAGGTTCCTCTCTGTGACTACAATTGCATTTGCTGGCGTGTGTTTGCGTGTTTTGTTAAATATTTACACTAAATTCTACTCAGATGTCCTAATTTCCAATGAATATTTGATACAGGATACTCAGTGACTTCTACGAAAAATGTATAATATAATTATGTGTTTCGCAAAATATTCCGATCTCCCCAGAAAAATTTAACTCGGTTATTCACCGTTAGCATCAATTTTTGTCATATAAAGAAGCCAAACTATATACTCGATAACACAACTGAAATTTTCGTTTCTCTTATTTACAATATTTCTTTTCATTAAACAGCAAACCAACAACAATGATCTAGATGACAACAAGAGGTTATAAACAATGAAATGTTTTTGAGTAAAATAGAAATGGTAACATATAATTCTTCAGATTCTTTATGAAATTATCTTCAATACATTTCTATCATAGCTTTATCTCCCTAGAATTACTTACCACATTGATAGCACAATTTACATATACTAAGTTATCTAAACTTATTGAAGACAAATCAGGTGTAGATTCATACGAATATCTGCACATACATTTATACATACATGCACACACATACATACATACATATATAATTATATATACGTACGTATATATATATATATATATATATATATATATATATATACATATATATATGTATATATATATATATATATATATATATATATATATATATATATATATATATATATATATATATATATATATATATATATATATATATATATATATATATATATATATATATATATATATATATATATATATATATATATACATATATATATATATATATGAGTATGTGTGTGTGTGTGTGTATGAGTGTGTGGGTGTTTCTATGTATGTATGTATGTATGTATGTATCTGTCTATCTATGGACGTAAGCGTTCAGAAAAATGTTATTCTGTGTGGCGAATTGTCTATTAGCTATAACAGCGGTAAAACAAATGCTATGGGGGCCTCAACGAGAAATCTTTTCAGTCGGCACATACACAACATATATATATATTCAGACATGAGGGAATGATTGTGACAACTCTTTCGAAATGTATGTGCTGTTTACAAAATAAAAGAAACAACGTATGCATTCAAAGGTCCAATATAGAATCTACTACGTTCTACGTGAGTCACAAGGCCCCAAATTTGTGGCCATCATGCATCTTTCCCTTACGGGTAGGATATAATACACCTTGTTGTGTTGCGTCCAACAATGGTGGCTGTATCTCGTCATGTGCCTGGTGTAAATAAGATACGTTACTGCATACACTGAATTTCGGCCGACATGTTGCTGCATACATAGATATAAATACATATGTGTATATTTATAATAGTAACAATAATTCTTGGATGGAACTTATAAATACATTGTTTATTAAATATTTATAAATTACATCCTAGGATTATTGTTATGGGTTAGAGTGAACTACTCATTTTGTATTGCGTTTTTGTTGAACGCAAGCACGAGCGGTGTATAAATACGAAACGTTATAACGTTAGATGTACACGTATCTACCTCTACACTTTCACGTGGCGAATATTACGCTGTAAGCACTTCAGGCACAATTTAATATTTGTTGTATCTTTTCATAATCGCAGAATTTTTGAAAGGAAATTTACTTGTTCCAGAAATTGCTTTGAATAAATCATTTTAAATTTAGGATTTTAAGATTGTGGTGGTGTTTTTTTTTTAATGTGAAAAACACTAATAGTCAAATACGGAACGCTACGTGTTTAGAATATGGTGAGGTATAGAGAATGGTAAAGAATAAAATGACAGATAATATATTGGTAAACCGTGGATCTTGCTCTTCAAATTTCATAGATGTGTAAATTTATAACATTTGTAATTCGATCTGATGAATGGTAAAAGATCGACTTTTCATATTTAATGTATCTTGATGGATAACTTGTCTTATTTAGATATGCATAGCGGCATTACTGATACGTAAACGTTCTGGTATTTTGTACTTCTTCAAAAAAATATAATGTTTTGTGTACCAAAACATACGCGGTTTTTGAAATGCGATTCAGGTTGTACATACGAATTAACACCTTTTTCTTGCTTCACAGTACAGTTTAATGAATTTTTTATAGCATTTTCAACAAATCGGTTTGGCAATGAATATGAAGACTCTGAACGGGATGTCAAAAGAATTAAACATAATTCAACTTGACAGAAGAACATAATATATCAAATGTTTTCAGAAACCATCTCTAAATTTGACTTTGGAAGAGTTATAATAGAAACAAAGAGAGTGATGCAAGTGAATTAAGCAATTAAGATATAAGTATAATAAATTAGCAACCATATGGCCAGAGAACATAAATAACGAAGTAGAAATTAATGTACACATCATTAAATATAGAAAATTATTTTATTAGTTCAGTTCTGTTAAAAACCCACCAATGGTTTCATGCGCATAAATACGCAATTATTTTAAAGATGTCTGAACTCACATCTCTCACCATTTGGTTTGACTGAGTGCAAATACGATCTCAAGGAAAGATCTATTTGATAGCAAGTAGGAAAGGTTCGTTAACTGTATAAACAGAAGCAATGATTCGAGTTTTTAACCTTGGTTCCATTACTTGTGCTTTTACCAGTTCTTACCGATGATATTTTGATAAGATTATTATCAAATATATATTTACGTAAATATACAATATAATATGTATTATCTAACGTTGGAATTGTCAATTTGTATATCACCTGAGATTTATAATAGAATAGTCATAGCTACACGTACATGTACACACATGCACCTAATGTTAGCACAACATGTAGATGTACCAAACAGTGTTTTACTAGCAGCACATTACATATTAACAACTGAATTGCACATGTAGAAAATTGGATGCTGTTCATTTGATGTTTCTAAAGGTGGGTATTCTTTTTGTATCGCATCGCTCATTTTAGGTACATACCGAAGCGTGGATGAGGAAGATCGAACGTGCATTTTACATATGTAACAGATGTAAGTGTGGTCAACAAAATTCGATCTTATATATATATATATATAATGTAACAGAAGTAGCTGTATGTTAATGTAAGTAATTATGTCAGTCCTGTTCTTTAGACATTCTTTAGTTGATGTTATGATCTGTACACTGCTAGAGAAAATATAATAATATAAAATACACCGCTAACTATATACGTGTATATAGCTATGTCTATGTTTCTGTGTCTATCTACGCATCTTTGTATGTATGTAGGCTTGTAGTGATTAATAAAGATTCTCGTATCTTCCATCTTCCGTCTTTCATTTACCATATATATATATATATATATATATATATATATATACATGTGTGTATGTGTGTGTGTGTGTGTGTCTGTGTGTGTTTATACAGCTAGATAAGTCGATAGATACATATATACATATATACATACATAAATAGTTAGATATATATATATATATATATATATATATATATATATATATATATATATATATATATATATATATATATATAGGCGGCTAGATGTTTGAAGGGAGGGATGGTGGAAGAGCGGGAAATAAGGAGAGATAAAAGTGCGGAAAATAATACCAACTCGATTTGCCAATATATTCTGCAACAATAATGTAATGACTCATTTGCTATCGATGCCAGCCATTATCTAATTGTAGCAAGGAACAATAAGTTTCCGTAGCAGACTGGACTCACTGGAGAAACTGAATACGTAGCTGAAAGTTTTCAACTATAT
>NC_142939.1:5904817-5927317 GCF_046866305.1 Octopus bimaculoides | reverse complement strand
GTGCTGCTGCTGTATCAGGTTCCACTTGTATTTAGAACGAAGTATTTTGTGTCTTCGGGTTGCACAAATCTTTATCTCGTAACATTGCGTTTTGGCAATTAAATCAGTTGTTAGAATGAGGAACGAAAGGAAGCTGTTGTTACATTCATAATGCATACATTTTATTAAGTAGACAAACCATTCACTAAATATTTCTATATTATATATAGGAGTGTGTGGGTGAGTGTATACGCATATCCATATTACAATGTACACACATATATGTAAAAATTTTATGTGCAGTCATATTGATATTCATGCACGTACACACACGCAACTATATATGTGTGTGGTTATATTTGTATATATGCATAAAACTGCCTCCAGCCGACTTTATGCATATGTACATACGAGATTGGCGACAATATATCAATATTAATGGTTTTGTCGGTATATAAGTAACCACACATCAAACTGGCTTCAGAAGATAAGAAAATTATGTAATTTCTTGAAGAATATAAGTGGACCTTTCTTTTGATGTTCTTAGATATGTTGAGACTTTGTGTCTTAGAAACTGTCCAATATGCCAGACTGCGTATTGACTTTACATGCCGGCTTGTCTATAATAGTAACACAGTTTAGTTACAAAGAAAATCAGGAGAAAACCTAGAAAGTTAGCAAAACCGGTCTGCTAGTAATGATTGATAACATTTTGTCTTAAATCACTATAAATCATAACGAGGTAAAGACCATGTGGGGCAGTTCTCGCATGTAATAACTCTCCTGGAAATAGCACTTGGCACCCTCGAAGACTTAATAAGTGAATGACAAATTCGAGAAAAATGCTATGGGTATGAGTAGAAGATATTTCCTCATTGATCTTGCGAGGCGTGAACACTTGTTAAGCGACAAGAAAATGAAAGAAAAGACATAAATAAGAGACATTGGATAATATAGTGCTAGACAAAACACAAAAATAGGGAGACACTCATGTCTTGAAACTTGAATGCTGTTTATTATAGCTTTGCTTGAACAACTGTAATTTACGTCTAAACAACCTCAGTGATATATTGTTTTTCACGCTACTAAAGAACAACTTCATGACAAAAGTTTATTGAATAAAAAAAAAAATAAACGATTTAATATTAAGAATGGATCAAATAACATGGATATCCAATATGCGAAATACATCAAAGAATATTTTGCCAAGGTGTGATATTGGCGCTAGCTGCTCTTACGCAAAATTCAACATGTTTGCTACAAAGAGCCGTGTTTGCAGACAGAAAGCAAACTGAATTATAATATTTGATCAATCCGAATTTATCAGATCATGTTTGAAAACATACATGTTTACATTTAAACCATTCAAACCAAGTCGGCCATTGTTAGGAGACAAAATTATAAGTTGAGATATAGTAAACATATTCCTATCCACATTAATGAAACATTCACATGCTATAAGACTGCACACCTATAGACGTACGCATATGTATATAGTACGGTATGCTTTTACTTGTATACACTAATCCGAAGATATAGACTTACATACGTATGCGAGTACAACTCATTAATCGTCTTTTACTTGTTTCAATCATTAGATATATGTGTATGTATGTATGTATGTATGTATGTATGTATAAAGTAAATGAAAGATGGAAAATACGAGAATTTATTATTAATCAGGACAAATGTTTCGACACATCTAGCATCGATCCCTCACGGGTGGGACACTCAACAACTGGTTCAGGAGCATCGGGCAGTCCAGATGTGTCTCATGGAGTGATAAATAGACACAACACGTTAAAACAACAGTTCCGCAATGTGTCTTTCGTAGGCGCGAGGCAATAGAAGAAGACACTTGTGCAACAAGGTGACATGCAGTGGTTGGGAAACAGGCTTCTTATTACAAAATTGCACCTACGCCTATAATATAATTATCCATAATAAACTTATATTTTTCTTACTTCATACATCACAAGATATGGCCTATCTCACGTCACTACGATACAGGTTTTGAACTGAAGTTTGTTATGTATAGTCACTGCACAGTCGGGTTATTCAAAACGTGGGGAGGGTTCAATAATAATTTTTTTTCAGGGCTGATGACATATTAGGTGTGAAATTCAATCAAAGCGTGATCAGGGTATCGATAAATGTTTTGATGCTAACAAGTGCTGACGACTGATTTAGAACTTCAAAATCGGTCGTACACGTTTCACCCGTTAAGGAATGAATCGCTGAACGGTAATTAGTGATGAAAATAACACTGCAAATTATCCACAAATTTTGTAGAAAAAGCAGGCGGATCTAATATCCCGCAAACCGTAAGCAAATTTCTTCAAACTATGGGAATGAATTTACCTTCAATAGAAATGTTGTTGTCGTTGTTGTTTATGTTTAAAGTTGATATTCCACTCATTATATCGCTAAGTGTGTTCAGGTTTTGGGTTGTACACGACGGTCGGTAACGTTCCAGAACATGGTAAAACTGAGCAGACAGTGAACTTTTCATATAACCTAAGCAATTATAGGCTTTGCTTGTATTTATCCAGAAGCGAATAAATATTTTGTAAGTTTCAAACAAAGTTAACTCTAATTTCAAGTGATACTGGATATATATAAACGAAGAATACTGGAAAACTCATCACTGTAAGAGCAAACAAAACTTTTCCCGTGTAAAGTGATATACAATACTAAGCGAATAGACATGAATATTAAATTCCATTGGTATCCAGAGTTGAAAGTATACTGTATAATGAAAAGTATTAAGCACAGCAAAGTATTATGTTGTACACAAAACACATAGAGAAATGCTCGCGCGTACACAGCATGCACATTTGCATTGGAATTCATTGATAAGGTCATATATGGATGTATGCAAGTATGTGTATGTTGATGTATATATGCCTGCGTATATGGATATTATGTACGCATATTATGTATGTATATGTATATCAATCTCTCTCCGTACACGCATTTACGCACATACAAACTTTCATTTATATATAATATAGATATAGATATATTTATACATACAGGCAGAAACAATTATACCCATATACCTGCGGTTTTGATTACGATAATTCATATGTAGAGATGACTACTTATAGACGCGCTGGCGTGGCTGTGTGGTAAGTAACTTGGTTTCTAGCCTCATGGTTCCGGGTTCAGACACACTACGTGGCACCTACAACTTTTTCTTTTGTTTCCGGCTGACCAAGCTCTTGTGAGTGCATTTGCTAGACGGAAACTGAAAGGAGCCTGTCATATATATATATATATATATATATATATATATATATATATATATATATATATATATATATATATATATATATATATATATATATATATATATATATATATATATATATAGGTATGTTTACCGCTGTGTATCTTTGTGCATGTGGCTTTCCTCTACAGCCCCTTGACAACCGGTGCTGGTTGTTTTACGTTCTCGAAACTTACCAGTTCGGCAAGGGTACCGATAAAATAATAACCAAGCTGAAAAAGTACTGGCGATTTATTCAACTAAAATTTCTTCCAGGCTGCAGTATAATGACTATAACGAGTAAACGGTAAAAGATAATATATATATATATATATATATATATATATATATATATATATATATATATATATATATATATATATATATATATATATATTATATACTTGGGAGCACTACTACTTTATTATCTCCCCTTCTTCCTAGCTCTCTTGTCTGACCACAACTGTCCCGTCATCGCCATGATTGATCGCTAGCTACTGAAGTTTTTTTTTTTAATTCTCTCTCTCTGTTTTTGTTGTGTCCCTTTCTGTTGAAGAGTGTAGGCTCGAAACGTAAAAGACTTTCTCACCTTCCCGAGCGTTAAACCGATACCCCTGTTTGTATACACACCCGTCTTTGTCTTTTGCTTTTGTTTAAATTCCCGCAATATATATACATGTATACATATATATATGTATATATATATGTATATATATATATATATATATATATATATATATATATATATATATATATATATATATATATATATATATATATATATATATATATATATATATATATATATATATATATGTATGTATGTATGTATGTATGTATGTATGTATGTATGTATGTATGTATGTATGTGTGCGTATGTATTTAAAATACGCATATCTTGAGCTATCTAACATTCTCAGGCTTTGAATTTATAGCTTGTTAGGAAAATATGTGCGTTTAATTAAAATGCCTTTGTTTTATCATATCATAGTGTTTAATAATCGTTGAGGTTGAAGACTAAAAGCATGCATGGCATGCATTCCTTTATTTTGATACGTGTACTTTACGAGGTATCAATGCCACATGTATACATATTCACGTACATACACACACGTATGTATATTCATGCATGACTGCGCGCATATATGATGTTTTTTATATGTGTCTATGTGTGTGCGTGTGTGTGTGTGTGTGTGTGTGTGTGTATGCGTACATATCTGTAAGTGAGTGCTTAAGTTATATCACGTATATTTTTGTATACTACATATTCTGTTGTGAGCAAACAATAGCCTATAAACACACACGAACACCTTTATGTATATATTTTCACCTACACAGGTATTATTGGGTACTAAATTTAAATCATTTGCTTTTTTATTTACATTAAAGTTTGATGTAAAATATCAATACATGTTATTGCTTTCTGTTGAATTGGAATTTAAAAGAATTTTAGAGTTAACGTACGTATTATTTCCGAAGTATATATCTCAAGTATTCAATAAAATTTTAGCGAATGACTCTAAACTTTACAAGAAAAGAGTGTCCATGAAAATTCTAATATATTGCAATGCTACATATAATTGTCTTCTTTTCTTTTCACAATGCCTCACTTTATGAAGTATGACATTTGCTTCGCTGCTGCATATTACTGAAAATACTCTGACTAAATATCTTTCGTTAACAGGCAACAACATTTTCGAATAATATTTGAGAAAGAAATATTTCATATAATATAGGATAACGAAAATTTCTCACATTACAGACACACACATACATATATAGATATGCTAATGCACACGCACACGCGCACACACATATTATATATGATTATACACATTTGTATGCACGCTTGTGTATCTGTAATTCTTTGTCAATCATTTCCATAATTTGGAACTAATAGGAACAATTCCTACACGTGCTGATAAAATAATTTGGCAGGAATGGAAAAATAATATGACAAATGAGACATAAATTGGAAGGGGCGATGCTCAGTATCTTTCGGGGATCATTTTCAATAAATATTGTTTTTTTTTTTTACTCTATATTCAGTAATGAGTTCTCATAATCCTCATATTATGATGCTTGGTGCCCCGACATCATAATTACTCATTCGAGACTTGTTTGCTTGTATGAACTCAAAAGGTTACAAATACGATCGACTCCTCCCTCAGACTGTGTTTATTTTTCACAAATCAATTTTATACTTTCAGTTCGTAAGTACGGATTTTTCTTAAATCTTCAAACAGATAAAAATTATCGTAATATATTTACAAACGCGTTGAACTAATTTGTATATAAATCAATATATTTCAACTTATTTTATGGTTGATTGCGTATTTCATAGTTTTTATTACGACCATCTCGTATTTATGTACATGTGTATGTATTTCGGTATCTATCTATCTATCTATCTATCTATCTATCTATCTATCTATCTATCTATCTATCTATCTATCATCATGGACGGACGGTAGACACATCGGCTCCCATGTAAGTTGCATTTTTCACCTCTTAAAAGACCTATTTTGTTTTAAAATTTTGTATAAGTTGTGTATAACACAAAATACTTCGTGAACATATATTTTTCAAATCGGAAATAGCTCTATTTAGAGCCTTATTTCCAAAAATTCAAACATATCTTCCTCGTTCCTAGCCATATTCTTTAAAACGAATATGGCTAAGGTTTTCAACGAGGCCGACTTCCCGCTCCTAATGCCAGAGGCGAAAACACTTAATGCCGTTCCGCATGAACGCAGACAAGTGATGAAGAAGAGCAATGATTCTGAGTCAACTGCTGCTGCCTCAACCACCACCACTACCACCATCACGTGTACAAACTCTGCTGCTACAGCAGTCTTGCCTGCCACCGTCACCAGTGACAACAACAACAACAACGACAAAGACAACAACAACAACAGCAACAACAACGACAACGACACAAATGTCCTTGCTAACACGACCACTGTCCTCACCACTGCTACTACCAGTGACAATAACAACAGCAACAACAACAGGACACCGACCTTCAACACCAACACCACCACTACTTCGACAAACTCTGCCGCCACTACCACCACCTTTGAACCTGGCAGTACCAACACCACTGTCAATACGACCATCAACAACTACAAGACGAACAAGATAAACAACACCACAAACGCCACAAACAACATATCTGCCAGCATCACAAAAACAAATTTTGCCGATGCAACGAAAGAAAAAAGAACAATATTAACATTCACCCAAAAACAAATCAATGACACAAAATCCCTTCTCACGAAAGAAGGTGACACTGTACAAATACACATACCAAAAGCAATTATTGAAAATACAAACAAGAAGCACATATCATACAGACTTATCAACAAGAAAACGAAGCGACCGGAGAGTTTCTCCACCCAAAAAATTGAGATTTGTCTCAAACCGATATGGCCCTTTCAAAGTCATGTTACTTGGGGACGAAAATTTGCCACGGTCCTAGTACGCTTTAAGAGCGAACAGTTAGCGAAGGAATTTTCAACACTCTCTCTCCACACAGATGACTTGGTGATGATACCGAGTTATCTTGGACAGAGAGTGACGAAGGTGACAGTAAAGAATGTCCCTTCACAAGTGGAAACCCAGTGGATAGTAGGTTCTATATGCCTCGAAATGGAGGAGGCAAATATATTAGAAATTGCTACTGCAGAGGAGAAAAACTGGGAAGGGGGAAAAAAAGTCGAAGTCCTCCTCCATATCACTGAAGAGGAGTGCCAAAAGATCCCCACACACATCCAACTGGCAAAGGACCACAAGTTATATGTAGTGGTGGAAGGAAGGCGGCCACGTTGTTATGTATGCGGCAGCGAGGCACACCTCAAGGACAGTTGCCCAACCGCCGCCAACCAAAAAAAGCAACAAGGGCAACCACCAAAACCCGGAAAAAAACCCTACTACCAACACCACCATCAACAATCAAAACAAGAGAAACACAAGCAACACTGGCAACTGAGAAGACAACAGCATCTGCAAAAACAACAAGTGAGGAAGCAGGGGAAAAGAAAGAAAATTCCAAGACTGTTTCCCCCTCCCCCACATCACACACACCTCACACAAATAACAAGCCATCAGCACCAACAAAAACAGCAACACAACCACTCACACAAGCACACACAGACGCTCACAATTTGCCCCTACCCCCTTCCGATTCCTCAGAACCTTCGTCGGAAGATGAAAGTAATGAGGAATGGCAAATAGCCCAGAAAGGAAGGAGGAAGAGGAGCAAGAAAAGAAAAGCAAACACAAACAAAGCAGGGAGATACACAACTCCCGAAAACACTCCAGACACCAACACAAGCACACACAACTACAACACAAGCAACAAAACCCCAAAAGCAAGTACACACACAATGCTCACTGCCATCAACACAAAAAACTCAGAGTTGATGGAATACATCAACACAAAAACAAACATAACAAACGAAGACATAAAAACCAGCAACCACCCATACACAACACCGCCAGAACACATCAAAATACTACACATAACACCAACCCTGCACCACACACTAAAATCTATTTTTCCAAAGGCAGTTGGCAAATGCCAAAAATACCTGGCGAAAAAACTATATAGTGATCTCCTCGAAGAAAACCCGAAGGAGGAGACACAAAAACTCTCAAACGGTAAGTGACTCTCTTTATAAAACTTTAACACTCAAATCAAAATGATGCTCAAGATTGGTTGTGTAAATGCGCGTGGCTTGGGGTCCCCTTGGAAACAAGGGTACCTCCTAAATGACATAAAGTCACATAAACTAGAAATCATAGCCATAAGCGAGACCAGACTCCATGATACGCGGGCCCTATCGTCCATGTTTGGCAGACAGTTTAACATTTATTTTTCTCCCTGTCTGCCGAGAATGGGCGGTAGTGGCACGGCGGTACTCTTTCGCAAGAGTCTGGATCTCGAAGTAAAGACAGTATTCATAGACCCGGAGGGTAGATTGGTTGTTCTGGATGTCGATGGCAGCGATGGGTGTGCTTTTCGACTCATATCAGTATACGCACCACCTTTAACAGGTAGGCCGGATTTCTTTCGACGTCTAGAAGTATTCCTAGGAACGTCTCGTCCTTTACTTTTAGTGGGGGATTGGAATGCTACCTTGGACACGCATCTAGACTATGTTGGCAGAGATAGGAATAGACGGGGATGCAAATGCCTCAAAGACCTGCTCAGACGCTTTCAACTGTCTGACAGGTACCGACTCGATTACCCGAATGCGCCAATGTGGACATGGACAAACCGCATCGGGTCGTCGAGATCGTATCTAGATAGAATACTGTGTAGGAGAGTAGATAGAGATAGCATAGGGTGTCCACAATTTCACATAGTCAGCTACACGGATCACAAACGTGTGACGTGTACGCTAGACTTAGATAAGACACATAGGCAGGGCTCCGGTTACTGGAAACTAAACGCGTCTTTCCCGTCGAGACCAGTTTTCAGAGACCGGATTAGCACGTTAGTAAAGAGGGCTTTGACAGGAGCCATCATCAATAACAAATGGTGGTTTGCCCTCAAGAGAGCAATAAAAGCAGAAGCGGTTAGGTATAGCAAAGCACTAGCCATAGACAGAAACAGAGTAGAGGGTGAACTAGTTAAGAAGCTAGAAGAGGCAATTAGAAGTGGCATCGCATCCGACGTTTTGGCGGCGAGGTTGGCCCTTGACCAACACTTCAACGCCAAACACGAAGGGTGCGTTGTCAGGGCTAGGATGCGTGCTCTAAGAAACGAAGGTGTTGGAGCCGCACGAGAGGCCCGGGTGGCGGAGGCGCAACAGGGCAACAAAGCCACCATTCGGTCTCTGGTGGACGAACAGGGGCGCGAACTGCTCGAGCCAAGCAAAATGTGTGAGGCCTTTCAGCGGCACTTTGCTCGACTGTTTGGGACGAATGGCGAGCGAGAACGCAGGGTGGACTTCAGTGCCTACCTGCACAGCCTGCCACGACTCTCGGCAAGAGAGGCGGAGTGCTGCGAAGGTGCCATCACGGCGGCGGAAGTGAGGGACGCGATGGCGGGATGCTCGAGGGACAAATCTCCGGGTTTGGATGGTCTGCCCTACGAGCTTTACAACTGTAAGCCAGACTTGTTTGGAGACGTCTTGGTGGCGGTGTACTGCAACTGGCAGCAAAACGGGAGCATTCCCGGTTTTGTGAGTCGAGGAGCCGTAACGCTGCTGAAGAAAGATCCAAAGAAGGGGGACGTCATAGATAACTTTAGGCCCATCACTCTGCTCAATGCAGACTTGAAAATTTTGGCCAAGGTGTTAGCCAAGCGGTTGGCGCTTGTCATCGAGAAACTGATCGGCAAGGCGCAAACGTGCGCGGTGCCGGGCAGGAGCATCCATGACAACCTCCATCTGATGCGCTACATCATAGAGAGGGTAGTTAAGGAACCTGGCATGGGTGGGGCCCTGATCAATTTAGATCAATCGAAAGCTTTCGATAGGGTAGACCATCAATACTTGGAGGCTGTCCTCATAGCAGCCGGCTTCGGTCCCATTTTCCGCGGCTGGATGGCTGCCTTGTACAGAGGCATCCGTTCGGTAGTTCGCGTCAATGGGCATCTATCAAGACCCTTCGACATTGCACGTTCGGTCCGTCAGGGATGCCCCCTCTCGTCGCTTCTGTACGTGTTGACTCTCGAGCCACTACTGCGGAAGCTGGCGACGCTGAGGGGCATCCCGCGAGAGTTGGGATGCGGGACGAGCGTGTCGGCATACGCGGACGACGTCACCGTCATAGTGTCTAGCCAAAAGCACATCGAGCTTGTCGGCGAGACACTGAGAGACTACGAAGCGGTAACGGGAGCGAAAATCAACCGGGATAAGTCAGTGGGCTTGCGGCTCGGCACCTGGAGAAGCAACCCCATGCCGTCAAGTAGCGCCTCCGTCGTGGGACGTTGGACTGACGGTCCGGTTGAGATGCTCGGGGTCTGGTTTGGTCCAGACCTCCAAACGGAGAAGAACTGGGACGAGATAACGAGAAGGGTGGCCACTCTAGCCCGGCAATGGGCCGAGAGGAAGCTTTCCCTGAAAGGTCGGGCGGAGGTGGCGAACACGTACATCGCGTCCGTCATCTACTACCGCCTGACCGTCGTTCCTTGTCCCGACCCTACCATCACCAAACTGGAGCGCATCCTCTTCCGCTTCTTGTGGAAAGGAAGCGTTCCGATGGTTAGGCGATCCGTTTGCTGCCAACACCCGTTAAAAGGAGGACTGGGCATGCCGTGGTTGATGATGCGCAGACACGCGCTGAGACTGCGACATCTCCGGCTCTACGTAGACAGCGGTGAACAGGTGTGGTCACCGTTTGTGCGGCACGCTTTCCCGCAGCTCGTCTCCATGACCGAACTGCAGTCATGGATCAAGAAGAGGCCGAGGAAGGGCGAATGGCACCGCGAGTGTCGCGCTGCTCTTCGGCAACTCCAACAACCCGGGTCAACCTTGAGCGACTGCATCACAACTAACGCATTCTATAGTGGATTAGTGGAGGGAAGGTACGACGACGATCTCGGGGCGAACCTGGGCGTCGACGAGGAATACCTGACCCGCCTGTTTAAGACGACCTTCGGGCCGGGACCTATGGACAACTTCCAGAGATCCCTGGCCTGGCAGTGCTATCGAGAAGCACTACCCGTTCGGGATAAGCTCTACAGGCATGGCTCGAGAAACACGGGGCCGACCTGTCCGAGATGCCGGCAGAGCGACGAAACCGTTCTGCACGCACTCGTACAGTGTCCCACCATTTCCGAGCTGTGGGCTTACGTCGAACAACTGCTATCGCGTGTGGGACGAGTCGGTCTATCAGCCGAGTCTATCGTGAATATTGTCGCGCCTCCTTCCTTTAAACGGGAAGGAAGAGCTATTTTCATCGTACTTGTGGCTATGGCGAAAGAATGTGTATGGTGGACGCGTCTGAAAGGTCTAGAGACAAAGACTTTCCTCTCTGGGCAATCTCTCATCAACTTCTTCAAGTATCACCTGAAGAGGAAGTTGAGAGTAGAAAGGGAAGTCTTGTCTAGTGAATGCTTCAAAAAAAGATGGGTGAATGTAGCAAGGATGGCACGTGTGAACGACGGAGCCATCTTGAGCATAACCCTATGAACAAGAAAAAAAAATAAAACAAAAAGGCAAAAGAGAGTCACTTACTGTTATAGTTTCTTCAACGAGAATATTGACCAAGGTTACCGTGGTCTTTTCCGTGGGCTTTTCCTTCCACGGCTAAACCTAAACTGTCCTCCCCTCTTTTTACACGAGAACATTACTGTGTGATACACGATCCCTATTGATCGGCCTTTCCTTTTCTTTTTTTTTCGATCCCTTTTGATCGAACTGCCCCTTTTTCCCTTCCTACGATCCCTTTTGATCGACACCACCAATTTTTTTTTTTTTTTTTTTTTTTTTTTTTTCCTTCCTTCCCCCTCCCAAAAAGAAAAGCTCTACATTGTATTTGTCCCATCTTCGTTGAGCCCTGTGTGGCTAATAAAAGAAATGTATTTATTTATCTATCTATCTATCTATCTATATATATGCATTATATATTTCCGTATCTCTCTCTTTCTCTCTCTCTCCCCTTATATATAAATATATACACACTTGTGTATGTATACATGTGTGTGCATGTATTTATGCACATAATTTAATTTGGTAATTTTTCCAGGCACATTTTTGCAACATGTTTATAATATAAACTTTAGTTTAAACATGGTACTGACTTATTTTTCTCCAGCGCTAATAACCGCGCTAGTTTTGTCCCTCTGTCACTTTGATTACCACACCTATTGCATTTTAAAACGTCTGCCAAGAGTTGTTTGCGGAACGTGAGCTCTTTGTGGAATGTAAGCAATCCCATATTTACTTTCACCTCGCACTACAGAATGAAATTCTCTACAAATGGTTTTGTGAACTGCATTTTGAGCTCTTGAATATTTTGCTCACTCTGCACACAAGTCCTTAACACGTGTTTATGAAATGTGAGCATTCAGCATTCAGAGAGTTATGCTATTGCAACCATTGTTTTGTGTTGCAGTTGCGTATTTCAGGCATTTAACAATATTCCCAATGACGAAACATACTGCTTTTCGGTAATGTTATTTACTGAGTAGTCATAATACTCATGTTACTAGGTGGGGCAATATATGTCTTCTGAACAAATGTACCAGTAGTTTTATGTTTTGCAATAGATAACTTTCAGTACTATTCGATTATAGGAAAAAAGTATTGTCGTTTGTGTTTTACTTGGCATTTAAGGTCAAATTTCTGAAAAAACAAAAAACAAAAACATTTCATGGCATACAATATTTACTAAAAAATTCTTTGATATAATTATCTAAATTATGCCATTTCGTTGAAATGTCATAGCTCTTCTATACTGAATATACACATACGTATGAGCATGTCAGTGAATGCTATACACATCGGTGAAAAAACAACTAATAAACCAGAGTCAAAACTCACTGCTACAACAATATATATATATATATATATATATATATATATGAAGATATATAAATTAAAAACCTGTTGTAGTTATAAGAGAACATGTTAAAATGTATGTCTGAAAGAAAAAAATGCTAGCAGAAATACTAAAAGCGCGGAGCTCCATAGATTGCCATTCAATCCATGCGCATAATGATGCTGCACTTGCGGCACAAAATCAACTTGAGACTGCATTAAGTGGCATACTTGCTAATTTTCCTGATATTGTTAGTGCCTCAGCGTTGTTTTCAGGAAACGATTTCACGAGCCTCATTAATCGATGGCTTTGCTTTTATTCAAATGTTAGGCGTAGGATGTAATTTCAGGATCCATAAGCTGCTATATCTTCTAAATGTTGTTAGTCCATAGAGAATCTTGGTTTATTATTGTTTAGCATCGGGTCGATGCATCTCTCAATATACACTTTCGTTTAATGCAGTTTCGAAGAAATTTAAATGCACTAATTTTGGAAATGGTATAAATATATATTTTTGCCTCGATGTTATTTAAGTTGTTTACTTCACTCTTAGAATTCTCTGGTATTTTTCTTTTATCGTTGAAAGAGAAAACAAACATAGTTTAAGATATGTGAAGACTTATAATATGATGAGCATCGTCCAATTACATACTTCTTTTGACACACGTCAGCCTTATCATTTTTTTAATGCATAGTTTATGTAGAACTGCAAAATCGAATGTTAGCTCATTTTTAAAAGATGATTAAACATAATTTATGAGAAATTTACTTCCATGCTTTAGAAATTTGAGTGATACTAAAGCTTCATGTGTTCTTTAATCGAATGTTATTTATTTGTCTTCTCTTCAGTTACTTTCCGGACTGTTGACGGAAAGTATATTAAAATAGCCGCCGCCTGTAAGCTTCAGAATCGTTTAATATCCAATATAATATCAGATGAAACAGCTGCCTGTGCACATTGTTACTTTTGTTTTTCGATTTCAAACAAGATGCCACATGGTATTTTTTTCTGGCCAATTGCGAGAAAATGTGCGATTTCATGCTTCTGGAGTCGATGGAAAACGCAATGTTATCGATGTATGCGGCTGAATTTAAACTACTCGGATTTCAAGGATGTGTGGAGAGGTAAAAATTTTTATACGAATTTTCTTATTTGTTGCCTCCAGTGTAAGAGAGAATATGTACGTAATACATCAACGTTCTCTGTAGAACTGCGAATGGTAATGTCCACAGAAGCAGTGGTTCTGAAATGATGGAACAATAACAATAAAACGCATTTCCTACAATTAAGGAGATTCATTGCATGTCTATCACGTATTCAGCGAAAGACGTCAGAAGAACACAAATGACGTATCTCCCTCTTTATATTTCCATTGTTATTATGTTTATTGATGTTCTCTACATTGCCACAAATTTCGCTTCTATAGAACACTTGCTTACTAATTGGCAGAACATTATTTGTTACCACTCTACTAATGACAATAGAAATAATCAGGTAAAACTTGACTGTGACAGAATCACCTGCTCACTACCAACGTGTATATAGGAATGAACAATGAGACAGCAATATATAAGAATTATATATAGATGGAAACATAGCACATGAGTACCTTAATCATTTATCAAGATGAAACTGGCGAAATATGTACAATATTTACAAACGATTGTTCTTCATTAATATATATAACTAGAGATGTTTATCTAAAACTAGATTTAAACTAAAATCTTAAAATCTAATTCAATGCAGAACGTACGCTGCGTCCATTCAAATGCCATGTGGGATACCATGCGCCTGTATGCATACTGGGTAGTAAAAATTCTTCGTGTCATCATAAGCCGGTAGGAATTGCTGAAGGTGGAAGAGAAATATATTATCAACAAGTGGAAGTAAAAATGTTAATTGGCAAATAATCAGTGTTCTTGATTACACTGGATTGATCAAGCGGCATCATCATTTTACATACATACATACATACATACATACCTACATACACACACACACACACACACGCACACACACACACACCCACACACACACACACACACACATATATATATATATATATATATATATATATGGCGTATGTTACTCTGTTATGTTTTTAATTGAATTCAAAAGGTCAATGGCTGAATATAGTGGACAATCACTTTGCAGTATACGTCTTTTCTCTTTAATCTGATTCATACAACAGACTTCCACTCGTTTACGTTATTATCTATAACTGCCACAAATCCTCCCACCAGTCACTTCTCGTGGTGAATAGTTGTTCTTAGAACTTACATTACCCGATCCTGTCTCTGTTCGTTTCATTCCTTTTCATATCAGTCATGGACAATTTCAAAATGTGCCCCCATCTCAAAAAAAAAAAAAAAAGAATACTAACTTTAATTGCGTTTAGAAATCACAATCTGTCCGGTCTGTGTCACAGTCCGACCATCGATTAAGTTTATTGGCCTTTTTCTTACAACTTACAATTAACGAAACATAAATATAATCGTTGTGGATATCAGAAACAAGGAATAATGAACAGGAAACAGTACATTTGATTCTGCACTTGCAATTGTCTTGGGTTTCTCTAAATTTTAGCAGCCATTGAAGAAAAAGAAGAAAGCAACAATCTTTAGAGATTACAGTGTGTAACAGCATTTCCCTTTAATTTTCTTTGATCTTTTGTCAGCAATTGTTATTTCCTATTTGCTTCTATCTGGAAATCAAAGGAAATGACTACCATTCCCTTCAAAATTTGCTTTTGTGACCTGCACATCAATGTTTTGAAACTAACCTATTTTCAATTAAATTTCAGACAGTTTGAATACTGAGTTCCTGAAGAAAGAATATCCTATACCAAATATTCTGCTCAATACCACAGATTTGCTTGTAAGTTACTTGACCTTAACCACTTCAGCATGGCCGTTAAGGGCTGACAGTATGTTCATCTCTGATCATGGGCAGGGGTTATAGGGGAACATCATAGCCATGTGTTGAAGGTTATTCTTTCGTGTTTGAATAAATGTAAGAAAAACAAATTTGATGGAAATTATTAGCCATATTTCATATTTTCTATTGATAAGCAAATAGAGAAAAATAAGAGTTGCTAACCAAGGATAAAAATTGTGTCACATAGTGTTATCTAAGTTTGATAAGGTTCCACTGAGACGCAAAAACACATAAAGACATATAAACGCTCAATGATAAAATCAAAACTTTAATATTGCAGGACAACAGTCACGGGATGGAAGTGACAAATATATGATTCAATGAATCCCATTCCAAAAATCATTCTATTATTCATCTGGTTGGCACTAGTGTCGTCTCAGGAGTCGAAAGGGGAGCTTTGATAATAAAAAAAACAAACAAAAACAGTATATATGTGACATGTCCTTACAAAGTATGTTGAATATATTCGTAGTTTAACATGAGATTACCGAAAATATTCACTAGGATCTCACAAACCGTAGAAAAATATAAGAAAACACACACGTATATATATGTATATATATATATATATATATATATATATATATATATATATATATATGTATATATATATATATATATATATATATACATATGTGTATATATATATATATATATATATATATATATATATATATATATATATATATATGTGTATATATACGTGTATATATATATATATATGTGTATATATATGTGTATATATATATATATATATATATATATATATATATATATATATATACATATATATACGTGTGTGTGTGTTTGTGTGTGTGGTATATATCTGATGAAATACGACACCATTTTAGGCATTTCTGATATACATATGTACATAGAAGCTCTTCTGTAAACATACATGAATGTGTGTGTGTCTGTGTGTGTTTGTGTTTGCACGCAGGCAAATACATGCATGCACCTAAAAGTGTGCCTTTCTTTTATTTACACGCACACACGCTAACAGATAAATACACACAAACACAGAAAAGCACATACCCTTTCATACGATATAAACACACATATTCGCGTGCTTATAAAGTTTCCACCTAATGTATAAGCGTGTATATTTGTAATGCCTGTATGTGGTGTGTAAATATCTGCAGTCACGCACAATCCTGCATATACATATATATATATATATATATATATATATATATATATATATATATATATATATATATATATATATATATATATATATATATATATATATATATATATATATATATATATATATATATATATACATATATATATAGTGGAATCTATCCTTAGCCAGGTTGGTATATATAATATCGCTTATTTTATGAAACATTGTTTTGTTCTCTTATTTTTTACAGAATTTTTCCAACTGTACGAAGCATTTCTTATGACACAAACAGTTTTCAATTTATTTCTTTCAATCGATAAACATTTGTCGTTACCAAGGAAACTAAACACTATTAAACGAGTGAAGTAATAAAAGTTCTTGCCACTAACTCTGTGAACTTGCTATAAACAAATATATTGACATTATAAGAACTACTATTAAACTATATTACCTATGAAAATCTTTTGCTAGATTAATCAAAAAACATGGACAGCTGAGAACAATAAAGAAAATGTAAACGAAACGAAAAAAAAAGGACAATAAAAATAAACAGATGCTAATATGATGCTTACTTTGAACTAGTATGTATTATTTTGAAAGGTATCGCAGGTAATAAGTCTCAGAGTAAATGTTCCTTGATAGGAGCTCCAACATTATGAAAGAGAGCATCTCATGCTATCTAAACAGAATAACAATAAAGGTAGGAATTAATGTTGTGGGACACACTTAGATTTCCTCTGCGAAATTCAAACACAATGAAAACAATGTATTAATGATATTCAATTTAGGTGTGTGATATATAAGCGTGTTGTGTCTGTACTTCGCCCAATATAATCTCAAATCCCGCCGTGGCCAGCATTGACTTTCACTAGTCTGGCTTCGATAATGTAAGTTGCAATGAATTAGCGAGCCATTATATAATATATAAGCCCCGCTTAATATATGTGGTCACCTGCCTTTGATAGAAATCTGTACGTCCAGAAATCATTCTAAAATAAGCAGCCTGTTCTTTTGTCCATGTTAATTCTATTTAAAGACGACGGAAAATAAAACATTTTGACATGAATTTGGATATGTATATATATACACCTATGTAAGAAAACATATACATAAATACATACATACATATGTGTATATATATATATATATATATATATATATATATATATATATATATATATATATATATATATATATATATATATATATGCACACACACACACACACACACACACACACACACACATATATATATATATATATATATATATATATATATATATATATATATATATATATGTAAACACACACACACGTATTATTTAAGACCATGTGACAAAGCTAGCGAAAGTAAGGCAAAGGGTAGGTATGACAATTTAATTTGTCATTTAGATTGCACAAGATGGTAGAGCAACAATTTGTCTCTCGTAACTACTCATGCCATTCGTCGTCACTGCATGTAAAAACTCTCTGAAAATTTAACGGAAAAACGATGCAGAACATACGAAATCCTTAGAGGACTCTGTTTTGTTTACAGAGTTGTTGTCGTTGAGAACAAAATGCGCGCTAATGGATGAGAAGTTTAGAAATGCTGAAACGAGTATAGGAGTCAAGCCAGACATTCTGGAAGAAGTGTTTCGGCGTCGCTGATTCAATTTTGATTTATTTGACATCCAATGATTTAATATTTCTCTTCTTGTCCCTGTTGCCGTGTGTTTTTTGTGTAAACGTATGTTTTTCTGAGCATTAGGAGAAGGGACGTATCGTATTAATAAAATGAAATGTCTCTCTTAATTCTCTCCAAAAATCTTTCTCAGTCAGTCTTACTATCTGTATGCGCACGGTTCGTCGTGGCGAAAATTACTGTCACCAAGTCAGGCAGAATGCTCAGCCAGCCATGCAAGATTATCAGCGTACAAAGAGCAGCGCCGAACTGGTTTATTCTGCAGTGGGACACGTTCTACTGTGAACTGCCACGAATCACCTGCGCATAATTGAATTGATTACGCAGAGTCAAATCTCATGAGTTTTTTTTATTCACACAAATGGACTGTAGTCACTATAGTCACAATGTCTTATAGAAAGTGTTGGAAGACTTTGTATAACGGAGAGTATGTACAAAGTCGACGAATCAGGAGTCGATAATAAATTTGAAGGAGATAAGCTTGTAAGTTGGTTCCGATCTGATGGAAACGCTGAAGTTAATGGAAATATATTTTTTTCTCATTGGTGAGTGAAATCCGGAAAGGACGTCTGAGCCCATGCTATGATGTTTACATCCTATTTAAGGCATAATTAATTCAAGATCAAGCGTTAGTCATAGCAAGAACGGTCGCTGTTTTTAGGGAAGATGAGTTTAGCATTCTCCTTTATTCTCTGAAATGTATCTCAACTACTATAAGTAAGCACTCAAAAAATTTAGAGAAGCCATCCACATTCACAATGACAATACCGGACCGCAAACAGGCAACGAGAAACTGTTGTTAATTTTCCCTCCACACTGCAGCCTTCCTATAGTAATCCACTTGCTCGATCTCTTTAATGTTGTGAACATTGGTTACAACAATGTACAGCTGAATTGCTTCAGTTTTACGTACATGAAATATCTTTTCGTCATGTCGATAGTTTCAAAATATTACTATCTCTTGTTCAACATATTGAAGGATATCTATTTTGTATAGGATTTTAGTTTAAATGCTGTTCCCGCTTACAGTTCAATTTATGTTCCTACTATTTAAAACTGGATTTTGACCACGATCAGTATTATGCATTTGTAATGATACATCTACAAGAAGAGGTCACCAACAGCCGTCAAACATCCCAGTGATCTGTTCAACATTTATTGCCCATGGATTTGTGGTCCTTTGTGCCTTGAATCACATATCAATGTCTATATGATTTCACTGAAATGTTAGCTGCAGAATTGAATTAATTGTTTTAATAACAATTCATCAATCATTTAGCTTTGTGTGTATTTGGGAAGAGTTCATTTTACATAATAACATAGGAAGATATGCTAATTGGATTTCAGTTGTCAGTAAGAATGAACTCACTTGTGTTAAAATATAATACGAATCATTATCAGAAAAACGGTGCTTCCCCTCTAATCATCAGTATGTAGTATTTATTTCTAAAGCAAGAATACCCAGAGGATCGTTAGAAAGTGGGACAAGATGTCTATACATGTACATATATGTATACGTATATATACACATACACATATCTCTAACAATTTTAATCAATCAGTTTCTTTCTATATCTGTTTGTCTATCTATCTTCAAATATATGGCCACTATCCATTCTCTCGCACTCACACACCACGCAGCTCTCTCCTAGGGTTATTTAATCTTCGGAAAACTGAACACTAGCTTTCGGCTTTCATTTTTAATAGAATTAATCAATAAGTTAATGATTCTTCGGTCACTGTCCTGCATGTGATTTTAATTTATTATAATTTCATGCATATCATATAAACCATGCCAGCGCATATTTTACTACCTACAGTATATACTAATACTCGCGGAAATATACATAGCAATCCACGCAAACCTAAAGAGAGCATTATTTTCTATCACTCTCTGTTTCCAAAAGTGAGAGATTTAAGCAATTCCAATGTTCTCTGTACCATCAAGCATTTTAATCCTTTGATATTGAATCTAAACTCCACTTATGACTTTTTTCCCCACGTTTCCATTGCTTGTTCTGCTATTAGTACTTTCTATTGTCAGCGTATATAGTTTTGTCCTCTTCACCCCGCAATCATAACATATATATCGAGGTCTAGATTGAGAATTTTCTCCATTTATAGGACAATTTAACTTGCCCCAGAGTGAGTAACATTGGTGATGCCACCACTGGCTCACTACTCACGACGTTCTCCACAGTTTCGCTCTGTTATATATTCCCAGTCAAATAAATTTCTGAGCAGTCGTATTGAGACTTTGAATGCCAGAATGTATGCGGCCAATGCAAAAATTAATATTTCCCAATATAACGGCAAGTAAATATAACACCAACATCACAACGGATAAATATGTTAAAATAGAGATACAGATGCCTGAAGTTCCCGTTATGCCATCCAGTATATAAAAATGTACTATACCATACTGTCTAGCCAGAAAAGTTTGTAAAAAAATTGATGATTAACAGACCTGAGATAATTGCGTCACAGAAATCAATGAATTGATATGCAACCAAAAATATCCATCCCAACTTACAAAAAGCATACAACGTGTAAAATGCCGATTAAAAAGCTTAGAGAAACTTAAGGAAGAAAACAAAAATGGGATCAGTATATTATAACTTTTAAAGTAACTCACAATCCATCTTTTCAAAATATTTTAAATGTCCCCAGATCAAATCTTGTCTGACATACACGCACTTACTAGAGTAAATGATTGAATTTGTGATCCTACATTTGTTTAAGAAGAAAGGAAACTAAAATATTTGAAGTAATTTTTCACAAAATACAGGAAAATCAATTAAGATTTTATTCAACTTATTTCCCTCTCAGATTCAGACACTTATTTCAACGGTACTTCAGTTTTTCTTATCCCTGTAGGGGAACTCGGAAGGTTGGGCCTCCAATCAAGCATTTCACGACAACATTGAAGCGAATAAATTTTCAACACCCTTTCGTGTATGAATGTGTGTATGTGCGTGTGTGTGTGCTTATACCAAAGTAGAAGCTTATTCTATTGTACTGCTATATTTATCACAATTCTTTAATGTCTGTGTGATACTGCACGTGTAACACCGCAATTTCTTATGGCATGTATGGTATCTTGAAGTTAGAGGCCAATGCAAAATTTTCTCTTTCATTGCATTATAGTTATAAATAATCCCTTAGGTACCTGTACACCTATCTATCTAGCATTCCATTTATCTTTCCGTCTATTTCTCTTCCTGCATATCTGTGTTCCTTTCTCTCTTTATCTATCTAGTTTTCTATTTTGCTTTCGTTATGCGATTGTCTGTTAGAATCGATGAAACCCTACACGTCACAGGAATGGGACTTGGAAATAAAGACACAGTCTCTCCGTTGGAATCTTCATGCGGTTCGTTAGAACGCAATTTCTGTTACAAAGCTTAAGTGGTGACGTGGTTATCGAAGAAGACGCTTATACGTTTATTTAAGCTATTACTGGCGGCGATTCATTTCGTTAAAAAATTCATAATAGTCACACGGGCATTTTAATTATTCGGTCATACCCGTTCTATATGTAAGTATGTTTTGTCTACATAATGTGTTCAATACAGCATAAAACATATCTATTAGCATCTGAACATTGAAATCGATCCTGAGAAAGCTATGATTAAACATCCAGTCAAGTAAATGCCACCTGCAGTTAATTTATTTCGTCACTGAATATATGTAACTTAATTTCTTGAATTTTTAAATTTTTGTAGATACATATTTTATAAATCCTCATTGATTACTATTAATTTAATTATAATCAATAGAGCTCAATATAATGGAAAACTAATATGTTGCTTTTTTTTCCATTTCTCCTGCTAACATGCATTAAATATAGAGAATTTTTTTTTACAAAACCGTTAAATAGTGTTGTCAGATTTGATTTTAGCTAATGTTCTTATAGCTGTATTATATCAAAAATACAACACAAAAACTTGCCTAAGGCAAAACTCCAGTATGGCCACGCAAGAAATTATATTTAATGTGGCTAT